>NC_066886.1:2480523-2780523 GCF_022985175.1 Labeo rohita | reverse complement strand
TGCTGATAAAGAAAGGAGGAGAACTGTAATGCTCGACGTGAACGGCGTCTCCCTTGAGTTCACATTCTCTCATGCTCACTTTAACACAGAGTCATGTTCTCCCACACAAACAGCGTTCATAAGCAAATTCAACCATACACGTTTATGAATTCTTAAAGAGAGCAAGTGAGCCAAGTGCTTTGAAAGTGGAATGCTTTATTCACTCTCCAGAAAGTCACGAAAACATGTGCAGGTCGCATTGTACACTGAAATAAAGTTTTGCATTAAGAAAGTTGTTTGTTTGCATTAACATAAATTAAATAAATTAATAATTTCCCCACAAATTCTTTTTACTGTTACGAATCAGACATCTTAACCTCTTTTATTTTATCTCAAGTGATGTTTGTCAGATTATCTTTACTGTAATGCAGTCATTTGCATATAAATATTTAACAATGTGAGTAATGTTTATTGCGTTTTAGTTCCTTTGGACTGTATTTTAATCAATAAATCCAGAAAAACAAAAATATGGTTTCCACAAAGATATTAACTTGTTTTCAACATTGATAATAAAAAGAAATGTTTCTTGATCATCAAATCAGCATGTTAGAATGATCTCTGAAGGATCATGTGACACTGACTGGAGTAATGACGCTAAAAATTCAGCTTTGCATTAAAGAAATAAATTATATTTTAAAAAGTATTAAAATCGAAAACAAAATATTTCATAGTATTACCGTTTTTGCTGTATTTTTTTATCAAATAAATGCAAACTTGGAGAGCAGAAGAGACGTCTTTCAAAAACATTAAAATCTTTACCCCAAAAATAGGCTTCATTTTATTCATTTTCAAGAGGTTTTGTGAGATTTATCTACAGAGGATATCATATCAGACACACACGTACACGCACACTTGGCCGTCTGCGTTGTGTTGTGTGATTACATCGGTCTCACACCCAAACAACCACTAATTGGAAAAGCTGGAAGAGAAACACAAGGCCTTGACCTCCATGACCTCTTCCTCTCCTCTCGCCAATAGCTCAGACGCCTCTGACATTCTTAATTAGATCGAAAACGCTCCTCCTAATGCCCATCGATTCTTTTATCTTACGCTCGATCTCATCTCTGAGTCTCTCCATCCCTTTGTCTTAGCCTGTTGTTGTACTTTGTTTTTATTCTCTGGGTTTAACTCTCCTGCGCTCTTGTTCTTGTTAATGGTGTTCAAGTCAAGCATCACTGTTACAGGTTCTCATGCTTAGAGTTAGTGAGTTTGACCCTTTGACCTTGAGTGTTAAAGTACTATGTGTCATCCTGGAACATTTGAATGAATGATTCCTCCAATCATGCTTCTTACTAAGTGAACAGATGCACCATTTTCACCTGTAGAGATGATTAAACGGGTAAAATAAATGCGTTGAAGGAGAGACCCAATCCGTAAATAAAGACCAGACGTTCTCTTTTAGCTCGAGGCAGTAAAAAAGTAATTTGCATTCAACAAATGGAAAATGGAAGTATTATATTAGGCTGTATGTAAAAAGTCCAGGAGTCAAGTCCATTATCTTTCTTGGTAACAAAAACCACGTCATTCAAGGTCTACTGACCTCTGAATTAGTTTTATCTGTTCATGACTAACCACACACATCAGTCTCGCCTCTGTATGTTTTTACCATGTTTATGACTGTTGTATTATTTCTTTTTAGGAATTAATTGGTCATTTAGCATTTTGTATGAGCAAATTTGTATAAACAGCTCCCATCATGCAACCTGTGCTTGTATGTACAGCAGCTCACAAAATTTTTTGGACACTTAAGTCATGCTTTAAAAAGCAAAAGTTCATCCAAAAATGAAAATCTTCTGAAAATCTACTAATCCAAGATATAGATGAGATTGTTTCTTCATCAGATTTGGAGAAATGTAGCATTCCATCACTTGCTCGCAAATGGATCCTCTGCAGTGAATGGGTGCCGTCAGAATCCAAACAGCTGATTAAAAACATCACAATGATCCACAAGTAATCCACACCACTGCAGTCCATCAATGAATGTCTTGTGAAGCCAAAAACTAGGTATTTTAACATTAACAGTGCTTGATGTGTGCAGATTTCTCTCCTGATTCAGACAAGGTTACTTTTTCACTGAGGAAAGCAATATTATGGATAAAGATCTCAAATTAAAGTTAAAATGTCTTAATGATGGATTTGCTTCTTACAAAAATGCAGCTTTTCACTTCACAAGATGTTAATTGATGAACTGTAGTGGTGTGGATTACTTGTGGGGATTATTGTGATGTTTCTATCAGCTGTTTGGTCTCTCATTCTGACGGCACCCATTCACTGCAGAGGATCCATTGGTGAGCAAGTAATGCTACATTTTTTCAAATACTCACTCAAAAACTCATAAACATGAGGGTGAGTAAATTTTCAGAAATTTAGAATGTCAGAGAAGAGAAAAGATCCTCTTTACACATGCAGTTATATTTTTAAGTGCTTTCTGGGTGTTCAGATACTTTTGCAGACACTGCACAATATTTAATCATTGAAAATATTCCATGATATTTATTATAATGTTGTGTGTAGTGTTTATGGTGTTTTGCAGTGGAATATTTTTTTTTATCGTTTGACTTTCTCTTGGTATGTCTAGCTAAAAGATAAACAACACTGGCTGCATCTGTGTGCGTTTGTAGTTTTGTAGGAGATTCCTGGGTTTACAGCTTGACTCTAGGCATTTAAATTCCTCAGGTCTGCCTTGTGTGCTTCCGCACTAAACATCCTTTGTAGAATGTGCCGTTCTGCCCACCAGAGTTCTGCTTGCAGTAACCACAATGTGTCTAAATGCTTCTGTTTCAAAGTCAACTTAAAGTCATCAGCATTACAATCAGCTAGAATTTTTCTTTTGTGATTGTGTTGTTCTGGGACTAGTTAGGCTTGCATGTTTAAATTTAATACTTAATGTGTTCCGGGTTTGTTGAAAAGAGTAGCAGTAATGCCAATGCTTGCAAGAGGAATCGTTAAGATTGCTTCCAAGATATAATGATTGAGTTAGCACATAACATTCAAGTTCTAATTGCAATCATTGCTGTATCGATTTAATAATTTAAGTCCCATTCAATCCGGACTGACTGGGTTTCCGAGGACACTGCTGGGTTTTTCCCAGCTGCAGACAGACACTCAGACCTGTTGGTCCCAGAGCAAGAACCGTCATTAGACATCCACGGCTCCTCAGGCTGAGATGCTACTCTGTAATTAGTCACTCTGAGGTTTGCTGTAATTATTGACTTAGACTCCTATCTTACCCCATTTCCTCTTCCTCTAGATGTCTCCTCTCCCGTTCCGGTCCTTTTTGTTTCGTTGTATGTGTATGTATGTTTGAAAAAGTGTTATACGGTAATTTTGCAAAAATGCAAATTAACTATGTTTGCATGTTAACTGAAAACCACTTAACCAATTTAGCATTCTATGTTAGGTCTAGTATAGCATATTGGTTTGAGAGCAGTGTTGTAAAATAATATTGCAATTTGAAATAACTGTTTTCTGTTCAAATATATTTTAAAATATAATTTATTCCTGTGATGCAAAGCTGAATTTTCAGCATCATTACTCCAGTCTTCAGTGTCACATGATCCTTCAGCAATCATTCTAATATGCTGATTTGCTGCTCAAGAAACATCTTTCTTTTTAGTATTTTTAGTATTCTGTGATGAAGTTCAAGAACAGCATTTATTTGAAATAATATGTAACATTTTAAATGCCTTACTGTCACCTTTGATCAATTTAATGCATCCTTGCTGAACAAAAGCATTCATTTATTTAAAAAAAAAAAGCATATTACTGACCCCAAAATGGTAAGTTTTCTTGAACAGTAGTGTACACCACGTTTGAGCGGTAGCTTACAGAGGAGACATATTAGTAGACGTGACCTCAGGCCAAGTGACCTCTGACCCTTACTATGGTGTTTCCTATGTAGGTCAGTCATGGCAAAGAGTTTAACATCTGGAATTCACATGCTCCACTGTCTGAATGCAGCCTCTTCTTGTGGATTGTACTTCCTGCCTAGTAGCAACCAGCTCTCACCACACACACTTAGTCTCTTAACCCTTTGACACCATATGCCGCCTTCTGTTACCAGTCTGCACTTGTGCTCTTCACCTTAATGTCCTGTGCAAAGTGTAGTAAAAGACAGTTATTTAGCTCGAAGTAAACAGTAACGCTTCATGTGCATGCATTTGCCACAAGTGTTTATTTATATTTAAATATTGCATAAAAAAATGCATGCATATATATGCATGTATAATGCACATATTTGCATCATATAAACCACATATGTTTGCATTCTGTTTTGTTTAAACCCTTATCTTTACAATTTATTGTTAAAAAGGAACTTGAAGAGGACCCGTCTGCTTGCAGTGCATTGTGAAATTAACGTAATGTTAACACTAAATTGCACTATTTACGCCAAACATGATGCAATTGTTTTGTTGACCTCCAGTTCATTTAATAAAAAAACATTGCTACAAATGAATTTACTTAATATGAAAGACTTCTTGCCGAGCTGAAATTTGTGGCAAAAATTCATGCTCTGTGAACATGCATTTAGTCAGACAGTGTGTGTGTGATGAGGATTATTATACAACGGTAAAAAGATACATTTGTTGTCTTCTTTTCTGCTACAAAGAGTGTTGTTGCAGCGGTTGGTGGATGTGTGGCAACACCTGCTCTTGTGCAAAAGCATCTCTGTCTGTCACTGAGTGTTTACAGTATGTGTGATCTGATGCGTATTCCCATTTTTAGATGCCACTTGTGTAGATATCGACAGGCTATATGTGTCCCTTTTTCCTCTAATAAACATTTACAGTTAGCAGGAAGACAGCTCTCAGATGCTCCTACTAGAGATAAATATTACAAGATGAACAAATGTCTTGATAGTTTGGCTTGTATCCTTGAAGTTCAAGAAGAAGGTTGTTGGAGTGGTGGGGATCTGGCAGACATCAGGCCCGTCTGCGTGTCGCTGTACTGGACCTCGAGGTCACCCTGTTCCGTGCTTTTGAGAAACCGGTGACAGTGCAATTAGCACCAGGTGCTCTTCATCCTATAGAGCCAGATGATTTTCATTTTCACATTCACAGCCCTCTTCTTGACCACGCACTCCTGCACTGTGGGTCATTCTGCTCCCTAGTAAAGATTATTTTAGTCTTTTGGAGTATATTTTATAAGAAAATGCTCTTTCAGCCTTGCTGCTTGAAAATGTCATGGTTAATGCAATGTTTGCTAATTTCATCTTGTGAAATATGTATTGGAGATAAAATAAATAAGAAAGATAGATAGATTGTTTAATATGATGTTTAATACTGTTTAATATAATAAAATGTGCACTTGTCCTTCCTCTTTAAATTTAGCTAAACAGATGATGTACATGCATAATGGCAATCAAATGTTTAGTAAATATACTGAAGCATGTTAGAGCATGCATAAATTGATATAAATAAAAAAGTCTTTTTAATCTTCTGACAGCTCTAATTACTTAAGTTTCCATGCACATTAGGGATAAAAAATAATTACAAACAGAATCTATTTTTAAAGACAGAAAATAAGGCTTTGTAAAGCTTGTGGAGCTTAAGAAGACATTTCCGGTGGTTTTTCACATGCATTCTGGGAATTTCTAGGGAGTGAGCGTGTCAGTGCAATGGATTGATTTTGACACTGGGACGGCCCTAGAAATGGTCGACTCCCTAGGCAGTGCACTTAATGCTGAACTAGGGAGCTGATTGAGATGCACCCTGGCTACATGCTTATTATATATTAGTAAAGTATGAGAGTTCGAATGCAGCCAAAGTTACTTAGCACATTTGTTCATGGAAATAAGTTATATGAATTAAATCCTAGCATAAGGTATCAGTTAATGCATGAACTAACATGATCTAACATCAATGTTAGTGTTAGTTTATGATGTTAATGCTAGTTAATGATGTTCATATTCAGGTTCGTGTTAGTTTGCAGTGCATTAACTAATGTTAACATAAATAAAATCTTATTGTAAAGTGTTATCATTTGTTTTTTAGCCATTTCAATTCTAGGTATTCTTTCCCTGGTATTTATATTGACTTGATATTTTAAGTAGTATCTGAATTGAGATACAGTGCATCTGGGCGTCTTCAAAGAAGCCTTTACAGCAACCGTGAACTGGGATGAAATGCCTTAGGTGTGTTCGCTGACCCACAGACCCTCTGAAAGTGAAAAGCGATGAGCAAGCATGTGCGACATACCACACGAAACCTCTTCCCCCATAAACTGTGGCGCTATGTAAGCATCTCGGGCCTGTTTTGATAGGACTCTGGGTCCGGGCCACAGAGGGGTCCTGTAGTTCGGTTTCCTGCGTATTTGGAAGTATTTCTGCGGGGAGGGGGAGGTGCGGAAATTCCTGTCTTGCATAAAAGCAATGTCACAGAGTCCACATACGTACAGGCACTAATCCCGTAAACGTGAACCGGCACCCATAGAATAGGAAGGTCCCAGCTACAATGTTTGCTCGACAAGTTTTAAAACCTGTGTCACAAACTGATTTGTAATTAAAATCAAAGGGTGCAGCTAAGAGATGGGATTATGGGAAAAGGAATTGGAGTCAGCAGAGGGAGGAAAAGCAAAACAAAACAGTATCTTGATGTTTTTTTTGTCATCTTGACTCAGACTGTACTCATTTGTAATGCAGCGAAGGGAGATGGATGCATTGCTCTCAAACCATCAGCTGTCTGGATGCCTTCTGCCCTCTGGCTCGAAAAGCAAACCAGTCATACCAGGAAGAATGTTAAAAACAGCGACTCCATAGCCAACTCATGGTCTGATGTGTGAGGGAGATGAATAACTCAGAATAACTTGCAGCTCAGAGAGCTTGAACTTCAAAAATCACAACTGTGACCCTTGTAATCTTACATTATGATTTAAACTCGACATGAAACCCAAAATGACCCCGTTTGCATATTTATGGTCTTATAAAACTGCACAAAACACACAAAAATTGCACAGTTTTGCACATAATTTAAATGGCAAGTAACATTGAATTAAACATGGATTTTTAAAGTAGAACAACGGAAATATTATTTTCTTGTAAAAAAATTGTAATAATTAAGTTACTGATCCTATATAAGCTGCTGCTGCTGCTTCTTCTGAGCCAAAACTTAGTCAGTATCTCCTAGAGCTTTAAAGATACAACCACCAAACTTGGGTCAGACCTTCAGACTGGTCTGAAGTTAGTTCCTTAACTAACCCGGCTTACGGTTTTCGAAAACCTGTCTATCAAAACCACCTAAAGTCCCACAGACTTTCGTTCACTTTCATATACAAAGAGACATATGGTGCATCTAAGCTGTTTATTGCTATATCAAAGCCTAACTACTCCCTACTTAAAAAACAGCTAAAACCAGCCTAAGCTGAATGGCTGCTTTGGCTGGTGTCCCAGGCTGGTTTTAAAGTGGTTTAAAGTGGTCACTTTCTAGCTGGTCTTAGCTGGCCAAGCTGGGAGACCTGCTAAAAGACCAGCCGAGGTTAAACCAGCTATTTTCAGCTTAAACCAGCTAAGACTAGACAACTAGCCTAGGCTGGTTTTAGGTGGTTTTTACTGAATCAACTGGTTTTAGCTGGTTTAAACATGTTAATCATGCTAGCAACATATTAATCATGCTAGCAACATGTTAATAACATGCTAATTATGTTAGAAACATGCTAGTAACATGCTAGTAACTTGCTAATCATGCTAGTAACATGCTACTAACTTCCTAAACATGTTGGAAACATGCTAGCAGCATGCTAATCATTCTAACAACACGTTAGTAATATGCTAATCATGCTAGAAACATGTGAGCAACAAGCTAGTAACTTGCTAATCATGCTAACAACATGATAGTGACTTGCTAATCATATTAGCAACATTCTAGTAATTTGTTAATCATAACATGCTAGTAACATGTTAATCATGTTAACAACATGCTAGTAACATAATAATCATGTTAAACACATGCTAGCAACATGCTAATCAGGCTATAAACATGTTAGTAACTTGTTAATCATGCTAACAACATGCTGATAACGTTAATTATGTTAGAAACACGTTAGTAACATGCTAGTAACTTGCTAATCTTGCTAGTAGCATGCTACTAACTTGCTAACCATGTTAGAAACATGATAGCAACATGCTAATCATTCTAACAACACGTTAGTAATATGTTAATCATACTAGAAACATGTGAGCAACAAGCTGGTAACTTGCTAATCATGCTAACAACATAATAGTGACTTGCTAATCATATTAGCAACATTCTAGTAATTTGTTAATCATAACATGCTAGTAACATGTTAATCATGTTAACAACATGTTAGTAACATGCTAATCATGTTAAAAACATGCTGGCATCATGTTAACAACATGTTAGCAACAAGGTAGTAATGTTAGCAACATGCTAGTAACATAATAATCATGTTAAACACATGCGAGCAACATGCTAATCAGGCTATAAACATGTTAGTAACTTGTTAATCATGCTAACAACATGCTGATAACATGCTAATTATGTTAGAAACATGTTAGTAACATGCTAGTAACTTGCTAATCTTGTTAGTAGCATGCTACTAACTTGCTAACCATGTTAGAAACATGATAGCAACATGCTAATCATGCTAACAACACGCTAGTACTATGCTAATCATGCTAGAAACACGTGAGCAACAAGCTAGTAACTTGCTAATCATACTAACAACAAAGTGACTTGCTAATCATATTAGCAACATTCTAGTAATTTGTTAATCATGATAACATGCTAGTAACATGTTAATCATGCTAACAACAAGCTAGTAACATGCTAATCATGTTAAAAACATGCTGGCATCATGTTAGCAACAAGGTAATAATGTTAGAAACATGCTAGCAACATGCTAATCATGCTGGCAACATGCTAGTAACATGTTAATCATATTAAAAGCATGTTAGCAACATGCAAATAAGGCTATATACATGTTAGTAACTTGTTAATCACGCTAATAACATGCTAGTAACTTGCTAATCATGCTAGAATCATGCTATTAACTTGCTAATCATGTTAAGAACATGCTAGTAACATGCTAACATTGCAGTCAGCCTATAAAAATGCAAACAACAAGCTAATCTTGTTAAAACATGCTAACAGCATGGTAAATCATGTAAGCAATGTGCTAAATCATGATAGCATCATCAACTTCATACTTTTACAACTGCTTCAAACTTTCAGGCTAGGCTTTCTCAAGCTTTGTTCTCAAACTTTACTCATCTAGTTGTCCTTGTTAGACTTAAAACACTTACCCTAAGGCAAAAAAAAATCTATTTACAAGAATGCTCTAAAACAACTTTCCTTTTTAAGGTGATGTCATCTAGGCCAGACATGCTATTGCTTGGGTATTTAGTTATGGTTTTGCAGTAACTTAATGTTATTTGAAAATTATTGTTTTTTTTTTTTTTTTTTTTTTTTTTTTAACCTTTGTTAAAATATTCTCACTGAGCTGCAGTGATGATATATTTTTCTAGGCCAAGCTGGAAGTAAGCATCCCTCGACAAAATAAACCCAATATGACTTTTTTTAAATTGGCTTTTGGATTACTGCAAAAAATAAGCTCTGCGACCAACAAAGGTTTATGATTCTTACACATTTTGTTCAGCGTGAACATGAACTCAACTTTTATGAACGTTGAAGCCTAAATATGATCGCCAGACATAAAAAGCTACATGCAGGCTATAAACTTAAAGCATTAAGCTGTCGGTCTTTATTTAAAAACATTTTATTAAAAGTCTGAGTTAGATTAGTTTGCAGAAGTGCAGTTGTATGGCTGTGAAAGCGACTGGTGCGTAGATGAGTTTACCTGTTCGGAATGATGATGTTTATTGTCTCTAACAACCTCTGTAGTCCCATTTAGACACATGTTTGCCTTTTTCATGACAAGTAAAAGGTTTTAAAAATCACATGGGGGTTTTACTGATCTATTTTATTTTGTAGATTTAATTATGAAGAGCTTGCGCTTGTGTTCAGCTTTATTACGTTAACATTAAGCGTTTCACCAAAAGCCAATTGACTTCAGAACTGGAAGTGCCAAAATACTCAGATGTAAGCTGATTGTTATTCTTTTGTGGTGTTTGAAAGTTGTGTTTTTCTTTCTAATTGCAGAACCTACAGCCAGAAAAAGGCCACTCTGGAGAGAGATTACGCGCAGGTGAGATTACAGTTTTTGTTTTTCTTGATGATGATGATTGTGTTGATGATGATGTCTGAGGGTTTGTGTGCGTGTTAAGTCTTTTCACCAAAGTCTAGAGTGTTGATTACAGCCCCGTTGCATTGATTTAGATCAGGCTGCAGCCGTTCAAACATTCAGTGCTCTTTTGGGAACCATCAAAACAACAGAAAATCCATCGCCCACCCTGGTTTATCGCTATAATAGGACCACTGGAAGTCTGGTTCTTCCAACATATTATTAAGGAACCTCTAGTGTTTGATAAAACGCTCAATAATCGGGTGGCACTAATGAGCCAGTGTCTTTTGTTTTTTCAGTAAGAATCTGTCAACAGATGATTGATTTCAGCTAATTACTGTAAACCTGTTTGAATTAAGCAGACGTCATGCCAGGAGACTTGTGTCCAAGTGTTTCGAACTTCTGTCGCCTTTGAATGTCGGAAAGTATGCAAAGGTCTTGTGCCAAGTTAAGATTAGCAAAAAAATAAATCAAATTTTAATACATGCACCCTCAAGTGTTTGGTTGAATAGGCAAATCTGATGAGCTTCTGTCTTGTAGTTTGCATTAGGTTTGCTGGTGAATTGTTGGATGCTGAATTATGACTAAGCAGATTGTCTTGCTGATTAATTCAGTTTGTTCGATTGCAAGATATAGCTGATTGCAAATGTGCATGACATTGAGGCATGGTAAAGGTCATAGATTTGATCACAGATAATCAGTCCTTGAAATTATTATAGAGCTCAACTGTTATTACCAGGTTTAAGGTCACTTCATATTTCACAAACACACTTTTTCCATTTATCATGCATTTTGACATTAGGCGTTATGCAGACAGATTTTATTGCCAAGATAATGATTTTTTTTATTGCACCGGTAATATCTTTAGTGCTTGTCAAGAAGATATGCATTCTGCTTTTTCCAGGCATCATTTGAAGTGTATTACACTTGAAGCTGAAGCATTTGCAGACTGTTTTATAGGCTAACAGAATGTTCCAGAAAAGTAAACTGAAATAGCAACTTGAGAAAATGTGTCTGCTTTTGCCGACCTTTGGATGTCCTGCTGTTTGAAGTTTACTTTATGTGGTGAAAATCATGTTTTTAACATTGTCCACGTGTCTGTTTGGTGTTTTTAAAGTGATTAAAACAAACCATGTGTAAATTCGTCAGTCAACACCACTTGAGTGAAATTGGAGCAGGTCTGAGCTGCTGTGAGTGATTGGAGGCGGGCCTAATTAGCATATTCATGAATCCACGTATACTAAATGAGTTAAGGCTGTAGAGTTGTATTCAAACCATTTTAAGGCATGAAAAAATATTTATAGAGGTAGTTCACCCAAAAATGAAAATTGGCATAATTTCCTCATCCACAAGTTGAACACTAAAGAAGATATTTTGAACTATTTAAAAAAAAAAAAGTTGACTTCCTTAGTATTTCATAATACTCAATAATTAGTAGTAAATAATGGCAGAATTTTTATTTTTGGTCGAACTATTCCTTTAAGTGATTAAATAAGTGACTGCAGGGCAAAATATTAATGGAATTATTATATTTAGAGCATTCACAGCATAGGGATGACATTTGCAAATGAAGTCATGCAAATGTTACATCAAAAGAGGTGAATGGATGCATGCTGATCCTGAGATTATATGCCACAGATTATTAATCGCTGGATTAGGAGTTTATATTCTGTGTGGTGTATGGTGGTCCCAAGTAATGATCCAGGCTCTGTGTCAGAGTATTTAGTGCACGACAACACTTAATGAGACAGTATTATAGTGCACAAGCTGTATCAGCCTATAAAGATTTCGCTGTAATGTTTACTGCGGTAGATGTGTTTGCATGGGCATTAAGTTCCATATAAAAAAGGACAAGTAATCAAATGCAATGACGTGCATTTCAGTTAAGTATCTAATTCACTGACTGCATCATCTTATGCACATTATAATGCTATAAACGCAAACGCCCACGTGGTTTTAATGAAGGCGTGCACGCTCGCACGCACCAGATGTATGACACATGGACGAGTATTTGGGCTTTGTGACGAACAGTTTGGTGGATTTGGGTTATAATTAAATTGGAAGATTTTCTTTTTTCCAAAACTGCCTTGTTTTGCTGTATCTTCTAGAAGCTGACGGAAGCGATTTGCGATAAGGTTTATAGGGACTTAACCTTTGACCCCAAACATTCTGAAAGTTTTGTTTGACCTTCCACTGGTTACTTAACCCTTTCATAATTGACTTTCATAAACAAGCTTCTTCATATGACATCAGCCCTTTGTGTAGTTAATGATTTTACAGGCAGGATTTTGTTATGTTGTTAATATTTAACTTGTATTGTATGCCTTAATAATGTTTAATCAGTTTTAGTTTTACTGTATGACACATTTCCATGATCTATTGGACATTATGATGAATCCTGACAGTATTTTGTTTGTTTGTTTGTTTGCTTTGAGTGCATCTCAGTTTGCATACTTTCCAAGCTCTATTATATGCAAAATTGGGATTAGTATATCCTAAATCATAGTGTATTAAAATAGCATGACTATTTTGACTATGACATGGTTTTATATGGATTTTTTTTAATATGCATGGCAAATATTGTGAACAGATTACATGCAATGCAATGCAAAAGAGAGTAAAAACGCATTAATTTTCTCTGTAGGGAAACATTAAGTTTTAAAGTGAAGTCACCTTTATTTTTATTTTATTTTATTTTATTTTATTTATTTTTTTATTTACTCTCTATAACTATTATATAATATATTGTTGTTGCTGTTGCTGTTGTTATTATATTTTTTCTTAATTATTCATTTTTCAGTTAACACTGAAATTTATAATAATAATAATATTTACTATGTTGTTGTTGATGTTAAATAAAAACATTATATATTTTTCTTAAACACTTATTTTTACTATACACTCAAATATTACAATATTTATTTTTAACCTTCATATATTTTTTTAACAACAACAATATAACAGTAATAATAATAATGACAATCATATAAATAATATCAAATATAAATAATATCAAATAATAATATTTACTATGTTGTTGTTAAATAAAAATATATTATATTTTTTATATACAATTTTTTTTTTATATATAATACTTGTTTTTACTCTTCAGATTACATACAATGCAATGCAACAGGGAGAACAGGGAGTAAAAACTCATTTTCTCTGTAGGGAAACAATAATAACTTTTAAAATGTTAAAGTTCAGAGGTTGTAAATTAATCGTATATGCTTTTGTTGAAGCTGTCTGTTTGCAATATTTTATCTTATTTTTAAAATAATTCTGAAAAACTACATTACCCATAATGCTGTATAGAAAATTCCACCAGTCAGAGTTGCAGAGAGCAAATTGCCCCAAAAGAGCTTGCAGGGAACGCCCACTCACATTTAGTACAGTAAAAGATGGAATCACTTTTATAATGCATATTTTGCATACTTTACCTCATAGCTGGTTTGTCTGGTTAAAGCTTAAAACACCATAACAGACTTTTTTGAAAATCTCTAAAGAAAATGATTGGAAAAAATTCTTCTGGATCCAGTGCTGCTGAAAAAGTGGGTGGGCACTCATGCACTATGTTGTTGTTGATTAGCAGAGTACAGCTGAAGGGGGGCGGGGCTTAGAGAGCTCTGCTAAATGGTTCTGATGTTGCCATGGTGACGCTGTCAGTCATTTTCTACCAAAACAAGCCACAATCTAATGGTTCTCTTCAGCTATTTAGGTTGCATAGGTTAATTCCCATTTCTTTGAATGGAGCAGTTTTCGTTTGATTAATAAAATGACTGAAAGTGAGCTTGAGAGCCATCTATTCAGGTCCATGAGGCATTTCTCGAAGTCTTTTATCCTTTATCGCACTTGGCATGCTGGCCTACTCACGGCTCGCACATGAAGTCGGCGCGCTGTGCAGCTGTCCACACAAATAAACATTGTTTTATTGCCCAGGCCTGACGAACAGAGGAACACTTGTTTTTTAAAGAAGAGGGGGTAAGAAAGGGGGCGTGGCTTTGGAGCTGGAGTCAGTTTATCCTGTGAGCTGAGCCAGCGCTCGGATTGATTCGACCGCCATCACAGCTGTGATAAGACATTCAGCATCACCGCTGGGACAGACAGAGAGAGACTGAGACATCCACACTGTAGACTAGAGAGACGCTGAGGAAGATCAGTGTGCGTTGTACCCAACACGTTGCGTGTGCTTTCTTCTACCTAAAATAAACATAAAAAACCCTGGTAAAAATTACAAATTACACATTAAATGAAAAATAAAAAAGGTTTTTCTTTAGGATAATGTGCCATAATGTCAGTAATGTGATTTGACGTTGACTTTAAGAACATTCAGGCCCAAGAAAATGTTAAGTAAGCCTGTTTAATTTTTGAAAAAATATTTTTCAAATTTTCATTTTATTTTATTTTATTTTATTTTATTTTTGCTTTTTATTTTTATTGTATTTAGTTATTTTACTTTATATTTTATTTTTAGTTTTTTTAATTTTATTGTTTTTATTTAATTTTATTATTTTATTTATTTTGTTAATTTTTATTTTATTGTATTGTTTTATTTTATTTTTGCTTTTTAATTTTATTGTGTTTATTTTATTCAATATTTTATTTTATTATTTTATTTTATTTTTGCTTTTTAATTTTATTGTTTATTTTATTTTTTATTTTATTTTATTTAGTTATTTTATTTTATTTTATTTTATTTTAGCACCGTGACATTAATGACATTAACATCTTGTCGTATCCAGACAAAATTTAAAAAATCAAATTAATTTGGATTAAATACTACCTTGTGTACAATGGTAAATACATATTTATTATTATTATTATTATTATTATTATTTTACATTATTATTATTATTATTATTATTATATGTAATAATATTTCTGTATAATATGTTATATTATTATAATTTATAATTATATTTTTCTTAAATACTTGTTTTTTATTTACACTGAAATTACAATTATAATTTGTTTTTGTTACTAATAACAATAGCTATAACAACAGCAATTATTATTATTATTATTTACATTACATATACATAATAACATTTCTTTTCTATTTTTATTTTGTAGTAGTAGTAGTAGTAGTAGTAGTAGTAATACTAATAACATTAATCATTATTATATACACAAAAATAACAATACTGTGTGTATGTATATTTACACACACCCTATATAGCTCGCTGTGTGTGTGTGTGTATAATATTTTGTTTGAAATGTTAATAATATATTTTTTATAGAATATTTAAAAAATCTGTATTTTTTTTAAATATATTTTGTATAAAATATTCATTTTTTTAATGAAATTATACATATTGACAGCAGCAAATCCTAATGCTTTTAAATAGACTAAGGCAAAAAATCATTTATTCATAATATTGTATCAAATATGTAATTAGGACAGTTTTTGTGAGATGATTGTATAGCAGCCTTACTGTTTTTCTAAAGCAGGAACCAAAAAAAAAAATCTTTAAGTGCTAAATGTACTTTTCAAGTAAGTATATTCTTCAAGTACAGTATAGTTCAGATCAGAGCGTTGCATTGACCTCGTGTGACTCTCTGGGCGGGCTGGAAGGATAAATGGATATTGCTAGATCTCTTTCTACTGGAGCGTATCTGGATAGCGCTGTAACAGATGGAGAAACTCACTCTCTCTCTTTACTATTCTCTGTCCTTCTCTTTCTGTTCTTCGGCTCTAATGAGTTGCCCGTGCGCTGCTGGCTCCTGATGCGGAGAAAAGGCAGGATGACAGGATGAAGGGCGAGAGATTGGGAGAGGAGTGATGAGTGCAGGGGGTTTGAGAGACTTCATTCTGCCTGACACATCGCATGAACTCACATCACGCAGTGCAAGTGTACATTAGACATGCCTGACACATATGCACATGTCTCCAAACACCTGCACAGGAGCTCCGTACCTGACCTAAAGCTGGAAAATACGATCCTATAATCTATATCATACTGATTACTGCTGTTAATGAAGTATCACTAACTATTGCTTCTCATATTTAGCTTTAGGGGTGTAATACTCATTTTTTACTTTACATTGAAATAATAATATTTATTCTTCTGATATTTATTAATTGTAATTATAAATACTAATTATAAATATTTATACATTTTTAAAAATAATAACTATTATAAATATTATTTACTATGTTGTTTCTTGTGGTTGTTGTTGTTTTTATGAAATGTTATTATAGATTTTTTTAAATACTTATTTTTATTATACATTTAAATATATTATTTTTCTAATTTACCTTTGTATTTGTATTTATTAGTATTAATAATAATAATAATAATAATTATTATTATTATTATTATTATATTAAGATTATATTTTCTTAAATACAATTTTTTTACTTAACACTGAAATATTACAATAATTTAATATTTTGTTTTAATATTGATAGTGGTCTGGTTTAATATTGGTAGTATTTGGCAGTACTAGCAGTAATATAATACTAAATAATAATAATAATAATAATATTTGCCATGTTCATTAAAAATATAATATATAATATAATATAATATAATATATTACAGATTTTTCTAAAGTACTTTTTTTTACTGTGCATTTAAACATTACAATATTTCTTATTTGCCTATATACATTTTATTTATTAACAACAACAATATTGTTTATTATTATTATTATTTTATTTTTTTTACTTTACCCTGAAATATCATAATAGTAATAATTTATATTTTGTTTAACATCGGTAGAATTTGGTAGTTGTGGTAACAATATATTATTATTATTAGTAGTAGTAGTAGTAGTATTAGTATTAGTATTATTACAGTCACATTCATATATAATTTCAACATTTTGGGTAAAATTTTGCCCTACACAGAAGCAGCAGATCTTAAACTTTAAAAAAAAAAAAAAATTAAATCACAATTGGAGTTTTGATCAGAAAAACTGCTGTTAGATTTTTCCACGAACTGTGCAGCCATGCCTTGTCTTATTATTAGCTATTTAACCCTGATATTTAATAAAAAATAATTATTTGCACGTCAGTTGGGCTATACCGGCTGTTGTGTAAAATGAACTAAAAGGCAAAGTGGGTTAGCATTATCCAGTAGCCTAGATAATGGATAAAGCAAATGGATATTGCTTAAAAAATAGCCAAATAGTTATATTTCCACTTTTCCACTTTCAGCTCTCATTAGTCTCCCACAGTCTCACAGTTGCATCAGTTCTGGGCCTCACTCATCCATCTAGAGCTGTTTCCAATAGATTTGCTTGCATTTGCACAACCTGTTCTGCCAGTGTAATTAAATGGCATTTGTGAGGACGTCCATTGGGAATGGGTGAAATCTGGCACGTCCAGCAGGAGCAGACCGGGCTTTTGAACCTTTGGCCTTCATAATATGTAGATCACAAGCCCCCCGTGTAGGCAGAACTCAAAGCTAATTGCTGGTCACGTGTGGGAGGAAGGTCATGAAGTACTAAACTTTGACGCATAACTTTTCCCACACCATTTGTAAGCACCCTAGCAACATGCTAACATGGTGGCATTGAGTGTCAGATCCACTGTAGACTTGCTCAGGCACCAACCACAAATCACTGAGAGTTGAAAAAGCTTCTTGAGCGGTTTACGAAGATTATGTGCTTGTGCATGTGTAAATATTGAGGGTAAATACAGGATTATATTTGTGTCTGCATGCATCAGATCTCACACAGCTGATTTGTCTGACTGTGTGAGAGAAAAGAGAGATTGTGCAGTGTGAGATCTCCAACATCTCAGTAGGAAAACATGCCTCTGTTTACTCCAAAACCTACCTATACATACAATTCACTGCAGTTTTAGCAAAAATGAACATTAGTGGCAGTAAAACATCAGCGACTTGTATTCGTTTCACACAAATTATGATTTCAGGGGCAGATTATTATTTAATAAAGAATATTTGCATGCACAATAATATGTTCTGACCTCAGAATGATTTTACCATAGTTTGTGTTTTGTAAGATAATGCATTTTGATGTTTACATCAAATAGCTAGTTCCATATGCATGCTTTTTCTGATGTAGTAAACTTGCTTGGTAACGCACCCGGTATTGCATTTGCGATGCAGAGCACTTAAGAGCGCTCAAGTCTTAAAAGTCTCAAAAAGTTATATGCCTTATATGCAAAGTATACATGCATTGCTTCCTAAGAATTTGGCCAAAATATGCTATTGTAAACTTTTACATCAGGAACAAATGTATATAATATAACAAAGCATTACCTGGAACTTAAGAAAAGTCACATTTTAAATCACTATTAAAATTTTAAAAGACAAATTGCAGTTATTTTAGTCTTTATTTTAGTAATTTTGTGTCATTTTTGTAATTTTTATTACAGGTTGGTTTACAAATGGATTAAATTAAATCAAATAATTTACTTCTTATAGTTTTTTATTTCACTTTGTTTTTTATTTTGAGTTATTTTAGTACTTCAAGTTGATATATTTTTTATAGTTTTTATTCATATTTTTTAATAAAAATATTAATATTTAGTTTTTCTTTTTATATTTTTGTTTTAATTTTCAGTTAATTTTATTATGGTTTGGCATTTTTATTAGTTTTTTTAATATGTGTGTAGTTATTACGTTAGTTTTAGTTTTAGTTATTTTAGTATTTAAAGCTAAACTAAATTAAAATGAGCAAAAATGGAACAGAAATGAATTAGTTTTTATTTTTATGTTTTTGCACTTTAATTAAGTAATTCTGTGTTTTTGTCATTTTTATGATTTTTTTTTTTTTAATATGGCTGTTTAATGTTATTAATTATATCAGTCTTAGTTTTAGTTATTTTAGTATTTTCAAGCTAAACTAAACAAAAATGAGCAAAAATGAAACCGAAAATCAATTATAGATTTTATAAATGACTTTTTATTTTTATATTTTTGCATTTTAATTTTTTAAGCAATTTTTGTTTTGTAATTTTTTTTAAATTTTTGTTTTTATAACTGTGAAGTTTTTATGATGTCAGTTTTAGTACTTAAAGTTAAGCTAAACAAAAAAAAGCAAAAATTAAATAAGAATAGTTTTTATTTATACTTTGAATTAGTTTTTACTTTTATATTTTTGCATTTAAATTGTAAGTAATTATGTATTTTATGTCTTTTTACCTGTTTTTAATTGTCAGTCTAAGTTTTAGTTATATTAGTACTAAACAAAAATGAGCAAAAATGAAACAAAAAATAAAAAGAGGGCTGCACTCTCTTTCTCTCTCTCTTCCCACCATCTTTCTTTTCCCCACGGACACATTGGTCTGTAATTAAAGGTTTTAATATTTCCCTCTTTTCACTTGAATCTAGTTATTCTCAGCAGGATTGTGACACTCATCTGTCAGCTGTAATTATCACGCCAATAATCTCTCCCTATTACAGTTGGGCATGTCAACATTACTCATCAGGCCCTTCAGATGTGGCTTTATCTCCACGTTCACTAACCGCGGTGAGATCGCAATAAACCAGCCGCAGCAGTTCAGAAATGCATCTTTCGCGAGCAGCGCTGGAATGCACAGCCTTTTCCATCCTTCTCGCCAGCTGAGACACAATCGGCCTGACGTCCGCAGTGCAGCTCTCCCCCCTTCACGCGCGCTCCTCCAATCCCCCTCGCTCTCGCGCTCCCCTTCCTGGGAAAGTCTCCGGGAAAGGTCTTGCATTTGCATAATCGTCTTTAGTGCCATTGTGGGCGGGCTCTCGGGGAGAGCGGCAGCCGCTACTGGTCGGCTCGGCCACCTGTCCAGAACAAATCAAGCGGCTCTTTGTGCGGCGTCCGGCCCCCTCCCTGCTCGCGCTCACATCCACATGCTAATGAATAAATTGATTAAATATGACTTAGATGGACAAAAGAGAACCATTAGTCTGTTAATGAGAGCCCATAGGGTTTATTTGCTGGAGTATCACGATAAATTGCGATGTATTAATCGGTTTCATTTGTTTAACTAAATATGTGTCTCATTGATCGCATTCTTCTAAAAATTTATCCTGCGTATTTGTAGCCACAACTCAATGCAATTATCCCTACATTTATTGACTTTTCTATAAAAATGACGTCATAATAAGTCACTTCTGCTCATCAAGTCTGGATTTATTTGATTAAAAATACAGTGAAAATAGTGAAATATGTGACCCTGGACCACACAACCAGTCTTAAGTCGCTGGGGTATATTTGTAGCAATAGCCAAAAATACATTGTATGGGTCAAAATTATTGATTTTTCTTTTATGGCAAAAATCATTAGGAAATTAAGTAAAGATCATGTTCCATGAAGATATTTTGTAAAATCCCTACTGTAAATATATTAAAACTTAATTTTGAAAAATTGACCCTTATGACTGGTTTTGTGATCTACGTTCACATATTGTTACACTGTAAAATAGCTGTTGTCTATTGTAATATATTGTATATTTGCAATTTATTTTTGTGATTCAAAGCTGAGTTTTCAGCATCATTATTCCAGTCTTCAGTCACACGATCCTTCAGAAATCATTCTAATATTCCGATTTGCTGCTCAAGAAACATTTCTTATTATTATTAATGTTGAAAACAGTTGAGATGCTTCATATTTTTGTAGAAGCTGTGATGCATGTTATTTTTTAGGGTTCTTTGAATAAAAATAGAAGAGTATTTATTTAAAATATTTGAAATAGAAAATGTCTTATAATGTGATAATAATGGTTACGTATTAAAATGTTCTATATAACATAATTATGTAATTATATAAATATATATATAATATATATATATATATATATATATATATATATATATATATATATATATATATGTATATATGTATATATATATATATATATATATATATATATATATATATATATATATATATATATATATATATATATATATATATATATATATATATATATATATATATATATAAATAATTACATTTTAAAATACATTTTAAGCAATTTTAATTAAAATAATATTACTGACCCAAACATTTTGTGTTCCAAACAATGGTTGATGCTTTTTGTGATTATTTGAGAAACTTACAATAACTTCAAAATCTTTTTGTAGTTTTTAAATTATTTTAAACTGAATTTTAAAAATTCAAAATTAGTGGTACAGTTCAAAATTTGCACCAATGCTGCTAGGGTGTTTTTGGTTTCCAAAGCTGATTTGTGAAATATTCAGTCTTTAGATATGGTTTATGTTTTTTTTTTTTTTTTTTTTTTTTTGGACATTTTTATCATCTATCATGCAAAAAAAAAATGCAAGTCTGATTCCATGGAAAACTAATAGCATCTTTCCTCACCAAGCTGCAGCTTTGATTTGTCGTTCATGTTTGCTGTATGTCTGTGTAAGCGGACGTGTCTGTTTGTATGTACTGTTCGTATACAGCAGTCCTTCATGAATATGAAGCATGGTGAGAGTGAGTTACAGTCTGGCTCAGGGACAAACATATGTCAGGAATCTGCAAACAGCCTGACAGCACATCCTTACAGGCCAGCGTTCGCTGGAGACGGCAAACATGCTCACACGGAGGTTTAAAGACCTGACGTGCTGACAGGTACAGACAAACCTGCAGACAGTACATGGACTAGAGCAGGCTGTTTGAGTCACTAGAGGGGCGTTCACATTGACGCAAATTAAACCGCTGGAGGTCACCGAGTTGCTGTGCTGCTGGGTTAGGTAGGCGTTCACACTGCTGTATCCAAATATATATTATTTATATCTATTTCATTTTTTTTAAAGTACTGAATACTTATATTCAGCAAGGATGCATTAAATTGATCCAAATTGACAGTAAAGGCATTTTTTAACAATTTATTTCTCATCTGAGAGCAAAAACAAAACATTTTTGAGAAGATTTTGCGGTTATTTAGAGTTTAGTATTTTTTATTTTTTTTGGGTTGTTTATTATTTTTTGAAAAAATAGAATAATTTTGTTCAGCAAGGATGCGTTAAATTAATCAAAAGTGACAGTAAAGACATTAGTTAACAAATTATTTCTCATCTGAGTGCAAACAAAAGAAGATTTGGCAATTATTTTTGATTGTTTATAATTTTTTGAAAGAAATTAACAACTTATTCAGTAAGGAAGTTATTTTTTTATCTGAGAGTAAAAAAAACATTTTTAAATACTTTTATTTAGAAAGGATGTGTTAAATTGATCAAACGTGACAGTAAAGACATTAACAAATTATTTCTCACCTGAGAGCAAAAACAAAAAGTTCTTGAGAAGATTGTGTGATTATTTTCAGATGTTTATAATTTTTTTTTTGAAAGAAATGAATACTTTTATTCAGCAAGGATGCATTAAATTGATTAAGAGTGACAGTAAATACATTTTTTTAAAAATTATCTCATATGAGATTAAAAACGAAAAGTTTTTAAGAAGATTTTAAGGTGTTTATTTATTTTTTTTTTTTTTTTTAAAAATGAATAATTTTATTCAGCAAAAATACATAAAATTGATCAAAAGTGACAGTAAAGACCAACTTATTTCTTATATCTGAGAGCAAACAAGAAAAAAAATGTTTTTTGAGATAATGTTTTGCAGTTAATGTGACCATATAAAAAAAGATTGGTGTCAGAAATATATTTTTTGAAGATATTACTGCTTTTACTCAGTAACGATGTGTTAAATTGATCAAAAGTGACAGTCAAAACCGTAATAATGTTACAAATGATTTCTATTCCAAATAAATTCTGTTCTTTTGATCTTTCTGTTCATCACAGAACCCTGAAAAATAAAATATATCATGGTTTCCACAAAAATATGAAGCAGCACAACTGTTTTCAACATTGATAATAATCAAAAAAGTTTTAGAAGCGGCAAATCATTATATAAGAATGATCTCTGAAATATCATATGACACCGAAGACTGGAATAATGATGCTGAAAATTCATAAATTGCATTTTCTAATAGGAAACACATTCAAAACTGTAATAATATTGCACAATATTACTGTTTGCAAATTGTATTTTTGTTGGTGAACAGAGGAGATTCAGCCCTAATTACTTCTCAGGGGAAGCAATTTTGTGAAAGTTCTCTCCTTTAGAGATGAAGAATGTTTTATTTATTTTATTAATGCTCAGCTGTAGCAATGAGGATTACGTAAATATATTATTAAAGGCGCATTAGAATTGTTGACTTCATGGGAAAATAAGCTAAATGTGATGTTGATGTGAAGTTGCTAAGATTATGAAATGCATTAATCCGGTTTGCGTCAGTGGGGTTCTATGTCTCAGGTACACACCTCTCTCTCTCTCTCTCTCTCTCTCTCTCTCTCGCACTCTCAGTCGTGACTCGGCTTACATCAGCATCAGTGGATTTTGTAATCCTGCAGCTGAACGCCAGCGAGGAGATGATGTCATGGTTTGGGGTGAAGCCCGTCTCCTCCGGATGGCATCATCAATCACGCTTCAGGGTGGTTCTGACACAACTAGAGGGAAAGTTGAGGAAGAAAGTGACTAGAGGGTGATAAAGGGAGGTGGATAGACAGACGGACCTCCTGTAGAGTGTGAGAACAAATACGAGGGATTGTGCGTTGCCGTTTGTTGTGATGCCCGGCTGTCTGTGTGTGTGTGTGTGTATGTCTGAGCAGCAAAGCTGATAATAGCCCTTTTAAAAAGGCCGTAAAACACATTAAGCTCCAGCACAGTGGAGCCAGATGCTCTTCCAGGTACAGAGACGGAGCCAAGTGTGCATCAGTACGTCAGGGAGACGGTAGGACGGACCCTCTGGAGGTCACAGAGGATATTTTTGTACTTCTGCATGAGAATCACTTTTTATTAAGTCGGCCTTTATAATTTGCACATGTCTCTAAACGTAATGTGGAAAATGAATTGTTTGGTTGTTTTACTCGTTGGTCAGACAGTCTCTTTCTGGCTGTGTTTTCTGCCTAGAATAAACAACGCTGCAAACAAGATTTTATGCCAGTATTTAAAACTCTAAGTTAGACTGCTCTGTCCCTAATCAAATCAACTTTTGCACATGATGAACACTTGGCTTGACCCTCTTTTACATCCTTAAATTTATTACGGTCTATACAGGCTCCATACTGTTTTCTGCCAAAATAAAATCTCAGCCATAAATATTAGTTTTGTAATTTTACAATTGTACTGTCAATAAAATTATTATTATTTACTATATTTTTACATATTATTCTTAAATATTATATTTTCATTTTACTGTGAAATATTACAATTATAACTTTTTTGTTGTAATAATAATTAAGCAAAAATACTAATGCTAATTAAATTACTATATATATATTTTTTATATTCTTAAATACTTATTTTTTAAATATTTGTAATTATTTTTAATAAATAAGCTAAATGAAAAATAATAAAAATAATAAATTATTAAACTATTATTTTTTTAAGATATGTAAAAATTTAGTTTATTATTATTATTATTATTTAAGAATATGTATAAATGTAGTAATTTATTATTGTTGTTGTTTTTGCTTGATTATTATTAAAATAAAAATAAAAACATGAAAATAAAGATATTACAATTGTAATATTTCACTGTAAAATGAAAATATTTAAGAATAATATGTAAAAAAATATATTTATTATAAAAATAATAATTATTATTATTATTATTTAACAATATGTAAAATGGTCATTTATTATTATTGTTGTTGTTATTAATTTTGCTTGATTATTAATATAACAAAATGATAATAAATAAAGAATAATATGTAAAAATATATATTTAATAATAATAATAATAATAATAATAATAATTATTATTATTATTATTATTATTATTATTATTATTATATTGATAAAAAAATTTCAAAAAATTTTCGGCCAAGCCCTAAAAACAAGCACAGCAAATCTGAAGGTTTTTTTTCCCAAATTACATTTGTTTTTTCCCAAATTGTGAAGTCTGAATTACTATATGTACTATATCTGGTGTTTCAAAGTCGGTGTGCATATTTTTGGGCTAATGTTTTATGATAAAATTACCCACATCCCCTTGCAGAAATTTAAGACTTTGATTTCCTTCAGAATAAGAGCCATATATATTAAAGTAGCAATTTTGACCACATTCGAAGGGGCCATTCACACAGAATGTGCTTTTGCGGTTTAACCGCAGGGCAGTGGAACCAAAAAAATTGTTTTTTAAAAACTTTTAATGCGAGTGCTGTGTTTTTTAGAATGCTGTGTCATGTGAGACACTGCAAAAGACTCAAGATTGCAACAGCTCAGATTTACATAAAAAACAGAGGAAAAGCAGTGCAGTGAAATGCAAAAATCATGGCCTTTAGCATTTTAGATGCTTACAGTATGTGACAGAAGTCTATGCAATTGAGACACATTTAAAATGCGGTACTTTCTGATTTTTTTTTTTATGTATGCTTAAACTTTGAGTATTTAGTTGAAGTGTGTGAGTTAGAGTTGAATCTATGCAGGTTGACTCTTGGTAAAAGATGGGCGGGAAAGGGGCTGTCGCCATAGAAACGTGAGGGGTCAGAGTCGGGGTGCGTGTTGTTTTGTTTTTGTTTTCTGGAGCAGGTCATTCCAAGGCCAGATGTCTCAATCAGGTCCGTTCCCGCCCTTGCCGTTTAAAGACTCTCTCCTTGCATAGGAATTTTCATCACGTAAAGCAACACAACACATGCTTCCCCCCCCACCCGCTGCGTCTTACTGTATTAATCAGAATGACAAAGCGTAAAATGGCCACGATCGATTCTCACACTCCTTTGTGAGAGGCGCTGGCACACTTTAATAGCGTTTTAATGTGCCGTGTCTCCATTAAAACTCTGATAATGTGGCAGCGCCGGCCCCAAGGACAGATCGCTTCCAACAGGCCGGGTGTGATGTGTAGACGTATGAGCTCGCTGGAGGCGTCCGATAATGTGTGTGGTCTTTGAGACGGTTGCGTTTGGTGTTAATTTCGAGTTTGCGCAGAGGGATTCGACACGTGGGCCAAATCCAAGCGCAGTTTCTGTTCCTGCCAGAAAACCAGTGCTGTTTTAGTGTCTGTTTGGACTCGAACCAGAGCGGCTCTTTTTGCAGAGCGATGCGTTTGGGGTTCGTATCTCTCAGAGGGGTCATTAAATCGTGGGCCAAGAGGTCAGAGGTCACGGGGTGAAAGGCGGACCAGAGGTTTGGTCAGTGTCGCACTAGGTCTCCAGACTCTTTCTGAGCCCTTTTGCATCTTCTGCACTTGTTGATTTATAGTTGTTTGCCTTGTGCTGCGTTTTAGTATTGCTATTAATTAAAGCACTAAAAGTGCTTTGTTTTTTTTTTTTTTTTTTTTTTTTTACTTAAAAGCCTAAATATTATGTTTTAGGGACCTGAGACATTTCTAGAGTCCATGATGGACTCTCTTGACTCTCTTGGCCAGTAACTGAATAATATGCTGACAACCAATCAGAACACATTTGGAACTGCATAGCAACACCCTGGCAACAACCGAAAATCAGAAATGGCTCGTTTTCATTCTAAAGCAGCAGTGAGTGTTTGAACCTTCTGTAATAGTTTCATATGAGTCCCTCAGTTGTCCTCAGTGTGGAAGGTGGATCTTAAAATCATACAGTCATTGTTGGAAAGGGTTCAAATACACAAAAACGAATTTGTGAGACCTGAAGGATTTTTATGAAGAACTGTGGGCAGTTTAACTGTTCAGGACGAACTAGGGACTCATGAACAACTATCACTAAACAGAAAAAGTAGAAGAAATACAGCTGTGGATTATTCAGGTAACAACACAGTATTAAGAATTAAGTGTATGTAAACTTTTGAACAGGGTCATTTTTATAAATTCTGCTATTATTTTCTGTTGTGAAACATCTTTTATGTGAAATATCTTATTCAACTCAGTACTAAGTAAAAAAATAACATGCATTTTTAATGATCGCTCTTATTTTGGTAAAATAATTAACATTTTGCAGATTCTGCAAGTGTATTTGTAGTGTTTTATACAGTATAGACTGTTTTAAAGCAGCTTTGCATTAATAAAACAGGAAAATAATGTTAATGTAAAATTTAGTTTAATTTAGTTTAATGTTGATTTTATAAAAAAAAAAAAGTTTTTTGTTCTTAATATTGGGGATGTAAAAACGCATTCATTTATAGCAATAGAATCCGTACAATGAAAAATTACCGTTTTATTCAAGCTTTTTGTTGCTGTTCAAAAGTTTTGAGTCTCTTAATTTTTTTTTCCAAACAAATTAATACTTTTATTAAGCAAGGATGCATTAAATTGATCAAATGTGACAGTAAAGACTTTTATAATGTTATAAAAGATTTCTATTTCAAATAAATGCTGTTCTTTTGGACTGTCTATATATCAAAAATTCCTGAAAAATAAAATGTATCTTGGTTCCCACAAAAATATGTGATGCGATCTAGGAAAACCCAACACATGGTGATAATTTACCTTTTTTAGGTTTTGATACCATATGAAAGCTGGGTTCAAGCCCTTTCCAAAACTGTTATTTTGTTGAACGTAACCAAAGTTATGGCTATTTTAAGTTGGCTGATAGCAATGATTTTCCAGAATGGAATTTCGGAGAATGTGAATTGATACACCTTTATTAAATATGTTATGTGTTTTTTTTTTTTGTTTGTTTTTTTTTTAGGTTAAATGTTTTTGTGGTGTTAAGGGAAAGCACCTCAGAAGCACGTTCTTAACATAAGAGAAAGACACAGTCATTTCTGCTTGCTGCAATAAATAATTTTTTTCTGCACTAAACAAGTGAATTTTGCAGAGATATTTACAGAGATAATAGACAAGATGTTATAGAATAATAAATTAATGAAACCTAATTTTTACCAAAAAAAAAATTACATTTTGACCTATTTTTCGAATTTCCTGGAAACGACCAAGCGCGACATGCGACAGGTTTTCCCAGATCACATCACATATAAAGCAGCACCACTGTTTTCAACATTTATATTAATAAAAAATGATAAATTAGAATGATTTCTGAAGGATCATGTGACACTGAAGACTGAAGTAATGATGCTGAAAATTCAGCTTTACATCACAGGAATAAATTGCATTTTACAATATATTCACATAGAACAGTTATTTTGAATTGCAATAATGTTTCAGAATTTTTCTGTATTTTTTTTTTTTTTTTTTTATCAAAGATACTTCTTTCTTTCAAAAACTATACTGTAAATAGCAATTTTGAAGTTTGCATATGTTTTAGTTAACAGTTTTTCAATAGTTTTAATAATTTTTTCACTCTTTAGTCACATTTAAGTTACTTTTGCATTTTCAGCACATTTATGAAGATTATGAGTAACATAATGTCATACTGTCGAATTATATTGTCTGCACATCTATCCAAGCCCCTATTCCTAATTCAAGATGATACCGTCTCGTCTAGGCTGTTACTATTCACCTTTATCCCTGTTCTCGCTGACGAGACCCTTGACCACACGCATGATCCCTCCGTATCTCTCCGTATCTGTGTTGTCATCAACACAAGAGAGCAACAGAGAAAGCAGGAGAAATCAGCTTTCATGAGGAACATGAGAGGAACATGCAGCATATGGCAGGCACAGAGCCCCGGGGTACAAATTACCATCTTACCCTAAGCATTTCCCTTTCAGCAGCAACATAAAGCATATGTAGTGCATGAGAGGAGAATTTGGTTGTCAGGACATCGTCCCATTAGAAGAGCTTTGAAGTGAATCAGCACACAGGGGAATTCATTCAAAGCCGTGACATCCTCAGACCTCTTATGTTTAATGTCTCTCGCTCGCTTGTTCTTTCTTCTCTACAACCCTGTGGTGGGTGGTTTGACCAAACCATGTATTTAGTCTGGGTCATATTTTCAGCAATATATTGCCTGTATTGCCTGAAAACAGCATTGAGACACTATTGAAGTTATTTTATTATTGAATATTATTTATTATTTTTTTTAATATTTTGAATTAGTTTTTATTTCTATTTTTTGTTAGTTTTAGTGATTTTGTTGTGCATTTTGGACTTTTTTCCTGTTTTTAATTCATTTTTATTTTTTTGTTATTTTACTACATCAAGTTGACATCAGCTAAATGGAAAAAAGGGCAACTAGCTGAAATAAAAATGACATTTTATTCTATTTAAAGTTTATTTATTTTAAGTAACTCTCTTTTTTTATTGTTTTTCATTTTAGTTTTTGTTAACCAAAATAATTCTGACTTGAGTCAAAAATGAAAAACTGAAATTAAAATGGCCTTTACACTAGTCATTCGAGGTCTCACCTGGATGCTGTTTCCAGTTTTATTTTCAAGGAAATTAAATGTTTTCATTTTCAAGAAAATGCACATTTTCTAGAAAATGAAACCTGCGTGAGGTGTTGATGATCTGTGGATGTTTTAATGTGCAGCTGCTGTGCTTCAAGGACTTTTCTATAAATGTCAGACAGTTATAGTTGAGTCAGATTGTGAAACAAGGATATTCCTGCTTCACTCATTTGTTTTCAGTCACTCAGTGATGTGTTGTGCAATAGAGACAACTGATGTAAACACTTTTCTCTGTTGTGGTTTTCGGCGGTTTAAAACCTCGGTATATAATGTGCTTGTTTTCTAAACCAAAAGTGTTGGGACGGCTCTTTTTCTTTTTTTCGGATGTAGATGTTTTCTGTTATACGACATCTGTCAAGAAATGTCTTGGTTACATTTCATATTTACATTTCGTATGTAGTTTATGCATAATATTAGTATTTAAGTGTTGTATTACAGTAATGAAAAATCTAAAAATGTATATTATATAAATATTAAAATAAAAAAAAAATTTACTTAAAATATAATGTTAGTGTTTCTTTTACTTGTTTTTTGGATGTTTTCTGTTGTACGATATCTGTTAAGAGATGTCTTGGTTACATTTCATATTTTATTACATTTTGGGAACATTTTGCATTCTATATATTATTAGTCTATATATTACAGTATTTAACAATTGTGTTATTACTATGTAATTTATGCATATTAGTATTTAATTGTTGCAAATATAAATAAAACTTAATTTTATTGCTTAATAGTTATATTCCAGTAATGAAAAATAAAAAAAATGTATATTATATAAATATTTAAATAAAAAAAATACTTTTTATATTTATTTTAAAAATATGTTATTGTTATTGTTTTTTGTTGTTGTTGTTGTTGTTGTTGTTGTTTATGTAGATGTTTTCTTTTATATGATATCTGTCAAGAGATGTCTTGGTTACATTTCATATATTCATATATATATTACATTTTGGGAACATTCTACATTCTATATATTATTGGGCTATATATTACAGTATTTAACAATTGTGTTATTACTATGTAATTTATGCATATTAGTATTGAATTGTTGCAAATATAAATAAAACTTAATTTTATTGCTTAATAGTTGTATTCCAGTAATGAAAAATCAAAAAATGTATATTATATAAATATTTAAATAAATAAAAAATTACTTTTTATTTTTATTTTAAAAAATATGTTATTGTTATTGTTTTTTTTTTTGTTTTTTTTTATGTAGATGTTTTCTTTTATATGATATCTGTCAAAAGATGTCTTGGTTACATTTCATATATTCATATATATATTTTGGGAACATTTTGGGAACATTTTACATTCTATATATATTATTAGGCTATATATTACATTATCTAACAATTGTGTTTATACAGGAGTATTTATGCTTAATATTAATATTTAATTGTCACAGATATTAAAAAAAACAAACAAAAAAAAAGAAACAAATATAATTTTATGGTTTAATGTTGTATTCCAGTGATGGAAAATAAAAAATGTAGATTATATAAATATTTAAATTCAAAAGTGCCAATTTAAATAAAGTACTGTTTTAAAAAATATTATTTATTTTTTGTTTTTATTTATAAAAAAAAAATATAATCTTTGTAATTTTTTTTACTTCCGTTTAATTATGCTGATGTAAATAAAAATTAATTTTAATGCCTAATAGCATTGTATTCCTGTAACGGAAATCAATAAATGTATTTATTATACAAATATTTACATACAAAAGTTCCAATTTAAATAAAGTACTATTTATAAAAATATATATATATATATTATTTTTTTTAATTTTAAGTTAAATAAATATCTTTATGTAGTTATACGTTTGAATTTAAATATTTAAAGTGATAGTTCACCCTAAAATGAAAATTTTGTATTCTCGTGAACACGCGTCAAAGACTGACAGGGAAGAGAAGAAATTGTTAAATAATTGTCATTATTTTTGTTTTTTTTTGTGCACAAAATGTATTCCTGTAGCTTCATAAATTTATGGTTAAACCAATGATGTCACATGGACTATTTTAACAATGTCTTACTACCTTAGATTTCATCAAAAATATCTTAATTTGTGTTTTGAAGATGAACGAAAGTCTCACGTTTTTGGAACGACATAAGAGTGAGTAATTAATGACAGAATTTTTGGGTGAACTGTCCCTTTAAATTTTATCATTATTTATTTTCATGAATGGAATAAAGCAGTTTTTACAGTAATGACAATCTAATGAGTATCATCATTTAATGACAATTACCAAAAAAAAAACTGAAAGTGCACATCTGGATGCATTACAGTAATGAGTATATAGTGGTTAAATTGTGCTTAACTGTCATTAAAACAATTATGTGCGAAAACTTCTTTCTAGTTTTTTATGCAAAACTTATTTTCTTTTGATTTGAGGGTGAAATGATTGAGTGTTTTGCTCTAGTCGGTTATAAATATCGGTTTGCTCTAGAGAGCTGTTGTTACTGCCTTTGTCAGCAGACTCTTGTTAAGGTTTGAGGGCCGTGGAGTGTTTGGACGGCATGCTAGTTGCATAAAAAGCGTTATATTGTCCAAACTTGCTTCACTATTCAAAATAAACGCTGCTGTACTTTATACAGTCCCTGAGGTCCATCCAGTCGTTTAGAGTCAGTCACACTTTACACAGCACATAAATCATTTGCTTTCACAGCTTTCAGCCGGGCGCCAAGCTGCGCTCCGTCCCGCCCACCGGGCGATGCCACGCCAGAACCAGCCAAAAGCCCGTTCACCCCTCATGGAGAACGAGGGCACGAATGAACTCCCACTACACTAAGAGATCGACCTGGACGATGCCGGAAAGGCTCAGAGGATGAAGCGGCCGTTTTGGGTGCTTTATCGAAGCTCAAAGGCAGTTCAGTGCCCACTCAATGCCCCTATTGTGCCCCTGTGAGAGGACAGGCCAGGTCGGGCCGGTTCTGGAAACTGACCTTACAATAGAGGGACGCACAAAGAACAGCTTGTGCAGACTGAAGCCTGAAAACCCCGGGCCAATGTGTGCTTCACAAACACAAACACACACCAGCACAGATCCTCCGGGAGAACGTGCCGTCCCTTAGTCGTTCGATTATTGAATCCGTTTTGTGATTTTTAAGTTTCTCTTTCCTCTCTTTGTGATGTCATGCTAGCATTATGATTTCTTTTCTCTACGTGGGTGTTTTTTTCTCTTTGTGTCTCTATTTCCATCATTCTAACGGTCACACTTCTTTTGGTTTCTCATGTTTCTAGATTTTAGTATTATTTACACCATACCGTTCAAAAGTTTTGGATCAGTACGATTTGTAATGTTTTGGCTGCATTTATTTGATTAAAAATACTGAAAAAACTGTAATATTGTGAAATATTATTTCAATTTAAAATAACAGGTTTCTATATTAATGTACTTTAAAATATAATTTATTCATGTGATGCAAAGCTGAATTTTTGAGCATCATTACTCCAGGCTTCAGTGTTACATGATCCTTCAGAAATCATTCTAATATGCTGATTTATTTAAAAAAAAAAAATAAATAAATAATAATAATAAAACATTTCTGACCCCAAAGTTTTAAACAATAGTGTATATTGTTACAAAAGATTTCTATTTGAAATAAATGCTGTTCTTTTGAACTTTTTATTCATCAAAGGAAACCTAAAAAAAAAATTAAAGTATTAGAATGATTTCTGAAGGATCATGTGACAATGAATGCTGGAGTAATGATGCTGAAAATTAATTTTTGCATCACAGAAATAAATCAGATTTTAAAGTGTATTAACACAAAAAAACATTATTTTAAATTCCAATAATATTTCACAATATTACTATTTTTTTCTGTATTTTTGATCAAATAAATGTAGCCGTGATGAGCATAAGTGTCTTCTTTAAAAAACATTACAAATCTTGAACAGCAGTGTATATTATAGTTTTTAGTAATATCTTGAATTCACTTTTATTTTTTTTATTATTATTTTTTCATTTCTATTTTAGTTTACTTTTTTTTTAGTGATCTTATTGATCTGATTGATCGTATTTATTTATTTATTAAATATTGCCATGCACATTTAATTTATTTTTGTTTCAGTTTTAGTTTTTATTTTTATTTATTTCCAGTTAGAAATTTTTGTCCTTCATATTGAAATTACTCCAGTTTTATTAATTTTAATTTTAATTTTAATTAATTTTATCTTTGTTTTGCCAGGAAGTCCTATTGAGATCAATGATCTCTTTTTCAAAGTATTTATTTCCAGTTAGAAATTTTAGTTCTTCATATTGAACTTGCGTCATTTTAATTTTCATTTTAATTTTATTTTTGTTTACTTTTATTTTGCCAGGAAGCCCTTTGAGATCAATGATCGCTTTTACAAAGTTAGTTGCCAAGACAAAATTTATAATTTTTCCATTTAGTGATTTTATTTTATTTTATTTTATTTTTTATTGGCTTTTTCAGCTTTATTTTAATGAGCAAAAATGTTTTTAATAGTTTAATAGTATAATAGTTTAATAGTTTTAGTTAACATTAACAATCTTGTGAATGTTATTCACTTCATTTGTACCAGATAACTATAATTTCTAATAAGAAAAGTAATAAAGATGGAATCAAAAAATTGAATGAGCGAATCTTTGGTGTGAGAGAAGCTGATTTGCAGAATATTTAAACCAGATTCTGTTGATTTGTGCAAAATTTACAGCCATAATTTCTGCTTGTGAGGATTGCTGTGCAGTTGCTAGGGTGTTACTGTTGCTAGGGCATTCCTGTGCAGTTGCTAGGGCAATCTGGGTGGTTGCTGTGTTGTTCTGGGTGATGCTTTGCAAACTCCTATTTTAATGCATTCCTCCGTTTCAGAGAAATTAATGTGTTGGTTTGGCCTTGTGTGCGTTATTAAAAATGGATCAGTGTCCTGCTAATATATTGAAAATGTCTTTAAGCTCCTGTTTTTGCACTTTCTCATATTCACATTGCGGTGTTTTGTTTGTTGGCAGTTGCGCTGGGTAATTTAGCACTTGATAACAAGAACACCGGAGCAGGAAGGAGACATTTATCTCTCGTTCTTTCTCACTTTTTCATTCTCTCACTCTGTCTCGTCTGCGGCGGATATCCTGCCGTTGGGCCGGCCGCTCCAACCTCTGCCAGCAAACAGGAAGTGGCTGTGTGTGCCATGGTGGGAGCTTCCTGTTACGACTGGCCTGCTTGCTACCACACCTATGACCAATAATGGGCTTTCTGACACAGCACCCTTGTTAATATTGAAAAACATTTCTGTTGCTCATACTTAGATATGAGGCATGTGAAAAAACCACGGGCATTGGGTGCGGTCTGTTGAGGAGAGGTGTGATGTTACTTTACTTAGTGATCAGACTTTCAGTTTTTAGCTGATGATTGTGAAAGCTGGGTTTAAGGATGTCTAGTGTATTGATGAATTTACTTACAAGTCACATTTATTTATATAGTGCTTTATACAGTACAGACTGTTTTAAAGCTGCTTTAATAAAGCATTAAAATAACAGGTGATGTTGTAAAATTTGTCAGTTCCGAAATGAATTGCATTTATATTTTAAAAAGCAGCTAAATATTTAATTTAGTTTACTACTGAAATATTATTATTATTATTTATTATTATTAATATCTTGAATTTACTTTTTTTTTTTTTTTTTTTTTTTTTTTTTTTTTTTTTTTCATCTTTTATGTATGTATTTTTTAAATATTGCCATTCAGGTTTAATTTATTTTTGTTTCAGTTTTAGTTTGTTTTATTTACAGTAATTTTAGGGCTTCAAATTAAACTTAGTTCGATTATTTTATTTTATTTTATTTTATTTTATTTTATTTTACCAGGAAGTGCTATTGAGATCAGTGATCTCTTTTGTAAAGCAAGTTGCCAAGACAACATTTCTAATTTTTGTTCCTTAAGTTTTTCATCTAATATTTTATTATTTTATTTTATTTTATATTTTATTTTATTTTATTCTATTTTATTTTAATTAATTTAATTTTTCTGTTATATTTTTATTTTATTTTCTATAATTGTAATTCTCATCTTTATTCTAGTTAATATTAAAAAATGTTTTTAATAGTTTTAGTTTTAGTTAACACTAATAATCATGTGGTTGATACAGTGTTATGCCTATCATTTATACCAGATTACATAAAATCTCTCATTAAAAAGGTAATAAAGATGGAATTTATTTAATTTTTTTATTTTATTATTTTTCTATTATTTTTTATTTCATTTTCTATAATTGTAATTCTCATCTTTATTTCAGTTAACACAAAATGTTTTTAATAATTTTAGTTTGTTATCCATATCATTTATACCAGATTAAATCCTTTATAGAAGATAGTGTCAGTATTCCACTTAATTCAATTCAGCTTAACTAAAGTAAAATATTAAAAGTTTTTTACAAGCTACCATCTGAATGTCTGAGGCTCAGTTTTCTTAAAGAAATTCTTACTTTTATTCATCAAAGATGCATTAAATTGATCAAAAGTCTCAGTTAAGAATGTTACAAATGGTTTCTATATTCAAATAAATGCTGTTCTTTCGAACTTTCTATTCATCAAAGATTCCTACAAAATTAAAATAAATCACAGTTTCTGCAAAATATTGCTCAGCACAACTGTTTTCAACATTGATGACAATCAGAAATGTTTTTTTGTGTGACACTGAAGACTGTAGTAACGATGCTGAAAATTCAGCTTTGATCACAGAAATAAATTACATTTTAAAACATATACAAATAGAAAACACATCTTTTAAACTGTAATAATATTTCAGATTTTTTGCAGTTTTTACTGTATTTTTGATCAAATAACTGCGGCCTTTCTAGAGACGACTTCTAGAGAACACAGCAAAAGCTTCCTGTGGTTGTCATCTCTATAAATAACAGATCTTAGAGGGTCGAAGTCTACTGTAATGACACACATTTGCATTTCCTATCCTCTCTATGTGTCATTACTAAAATACACACTGCAGTACGTCATGCACACACCCATATACCACAAACCTGACTTTAGTGTCTCTACGCATTGCATTTTACTGCGCTGTATTGCCTCTTTGTCTTGCATTTGGGACAGTTCCCATTTCACTATCCCTTTGTCTTACATTTAGACTGTAATGGGACGAGTTGCTGTTAACTTATCTTGACACATTGCAGCTTCAGATGCTCTAGACGACCTTTAATTAGTGCCCTGAAATGTGATTTAGTTGGTTGCTCTCAGCAGGTCAGATGAGGACGTCTCAGAGAGAGGAGAGAGGACTGAAGAAGGCATTGCTAATGTCACAGCAGAATGAGCCTAAAACTGCTGATGTTTTGCTAAAATCACATCTTTAAATGCATCCACTGCTTCTACGGCTGACTTTGACCATTGTATTTTAAATAGTTACTAGTTTTTGTTTGTTTTTCATTATGGAGTAGTTCTAGACTTTGTCTAGCTGTGCTTTTTATTGCAGGAGACTTGTGTAAATGGCCTTAGGAAAATTGTCAGATTATGGCCAGCTAGTAATAAAGCCTAATTCAGGCATTTTTAAGAGCTACTGTAGTAATTTACACAACCTACACACTATTGCATTTTGAAAGTTTTAATGAATGTTATGTTTGTTACAGTTAAAATATGTTTTTTAATTGATGCTTCTTCTCATATCCCATTTAATGTGTGGAGGCAGCTAAAAGTAGAGAAATAAAACCACTTTAGTGCGATTTATTAATCTCAAATGTTTGCTTTGTTTTTTGTTTTTGTTTTTTTTACCAAAATAAAACTTTGTTGGCTTGAAAATAGTGAAAACAATTATTAGTAATGTCATAATAGTAATAGTAATTTCAGTTGTATTGTAAAATAAAAATTTTTTTTTTTCTAAAATACTAGAATTTTTATTACAGTGAAATGTTGCAATTGTAATGTTTCTTAATTTGGTCATATTTTTCTTTAGTACTAATAGTAATAAAAATGATGATAAAATGAGGCTGCAAAATTTGGCAAAAAAACCCAAAAATATATAAAATAAAAAATATCTATAAAAAATTTAATAAATAAAAATGAATGTACAATGTGACTATACAAAAACAACAACAATAATAATAATACTAATAAAAATTGGGCAGAAAATTGTAATTATATATAGATATGACCATACAACAATAACAATAGTAATAATAATAATAATAATAATAATAATAATAATAATAATAGAGCAGAAAAAATAATCATATATAAATGTGACTACAATAATTATAATAATAATGGGCAGAATTTTTTAGTTATGTATAAATATGACCATACAATAATAATATTAATGATAATAATAACTGGGCAAAAAAGAATAATTTTATAGAAATGTGACTATACAAAAATATGAATAATAATATTAATAATAATAATAATAATAATAATACATAAATTGGGCAGAAAATTTTAATTATATAAAAATGACTGTACAATAATAATAATAATAATAATAATAATAATAATAATAATGTAATTATGTATAAATACTATATTATTAAATATATTATTAAAAAAAAAATAAAAAAAAAATATATATATATATATATATATATATATATAATTTTGCCACAGTAAACCTGGAAAAAGGGCATTTTCAGTCACAATTGCAATTTTTAACTTGCAATTAATATTTGTGCATTTCTGTTTGGTGACACTATAGTCCCAGAAATTACACACTTCATCATTAAAGCTTATATCTTTCTATGATATTACATTTTCATGTGAAATCAGAAAAAAAAAACAGTCTGGGTTATTAATACAATGATCTCAGTGAATTTTCCCATGGTCCCTCGTGACCGACTACAGCTCAGCTTTGTGTAGCCAAACCACGCCGATTCAAAGCAGCGGTCCGCCTTATCTAGACCGCACAGGATGACTGTTCTGGTTGCCATGACAACCGCTCCACCAGGTGTTTATGGAGATGAAGTGCTGTGTTTGCCTGTAATTACCTGAGCTCGACTGCGGAAGTCTCGAATTGACTTCTACGCTTCAGCAGACGCGGCACACGCCTGTAGACCGGTAGACTGTAGATCTGGAAGCAACAATCAACCGAGTCTAAACACCTCCCTGGACTAAAATGCATTAGTTCACTAAGAATGTATCCATGATGCACGCTGGGATAGAGAGATTCGTGCTTGCATGCTTTTCATGCACCACGCTTGACCCTTAACTGTGCTGTTAGCTGGCATTTCTGACTGTCAGGTTTCAGACATTCAGGCCTTATTTGACAGGACGGTTGTGAATCTTTTATTGGTTTTGTCAGATTTGCCTGATTGCATGCTTAGACAAGCTCATTTTTCTTCATGTTTACATTAGTGGCTCCTGTTTCTCCTGTTTTTCATTATTCTTTCTTCGACTGTGGCTCTCTTCTTAAGACACAGCAGTTGTGTCCTTCTGGTGCCGTTCTTACCAGTTGTTGTGACAGCATGTCCAGTACCTTTTTTTTTTTTTTTTTTTTTTTTTTAACCCTTAGTTTCTTTTTGTTGTGGTTGTGTGTGTGTGTTTCTTCAGTAAAAATACATATTATGAAAGTTTGTGGGATTATATAAGAAAAAGGATTTTTATATTCCACTGTTCTTGAAGTAATTTGAAACAGAAAATCAAAGAAGATACTGTAAGCCATTTAGTGCAATACATTTATGTATACTGAATATAATCAACAGTCCAAATCATAACTGTATATTTATATATTTTCTAAAAGGAAATCTTTTTTGTTTTTAATGATTCATACATTTATTTATTTATAGTTTATTTATAATTATATATATATTTTTTTTTTTCAAAACTTTTTAAAATATTTAAAATACATAATTTGTATTTGGTTTAATTTAGTTAATTATGTATTTTATTTTATTTTTTCCTTTTGAAAATTTTATATATATATATATATATATATGTATATGTATGTTATTAGTATTATTAGTATTATTATTTTATAAATATAAATAAATGTACAAAAAAATAATAATTGGGCAAAAATGGTATTAATTTATGTATTTTATGTTATCTTTTACTTTTGAAGATGTTAAGCATGTATTACCATATGTGTCTTTTTTATATATATATATATATATATTTTTATATATATATATATATATATATATATATATATATATATATATATATATATATATATATATATATATACATATATATATTTGTTTTTTGTTTGTTTGTTTGTTTGTTTTATTTACTGAACAACAACACTGAGCGATTGGAAAAAAGTTCAAAAATGTTTTACAAATTTCATTTTATAAATGCATTTGGTAACACTTTACAATAAGGTGTTATTTGTTAACATTAGTTAATGTATTAACTAACATGAACAAACAATGAGTAATACATTATTTATTAATCTTTGTTAATGTTAGGTAATAAAAATACAGCCATTCATTGTTTGTTCATGTTAGTTACAGTCATGTTACAGTGCATTAACTAATGTTAACAAACACACCTTTTGATTTTGCATTAGTAGATGTTGAACATTAACTAAGATTAATAAATGCAGAAGTATTGTTCATTCTTAGTTCATGTGAACTAATGTAGTTAACTAATGAACCTTACTGTAAAGTGTTACCATGCATTTTTATTTATATTCACCAGTGTAAACCACAGAAATTTACAGTATAAATAATATTGAAAGACACAGTTTAGTGTTTAACTACATGGTATTTTACTAAAATATATGAAAATGTCATAAAGAGTTATTTTGAACAAATCATCAATTGAAAAAGACATCATAAGTAGTTTTTGTGTTTTGAAGGATTGCGAAAACTAGTCCAAAGACATAGAAAAATAAAGCCAATATATTTGCCAAATCATGCTGAGTATATTGCTAATATTTAACATTTCGCCCAGCCCTAGTGCGCACTGAGACGTTTTTGTTTTAAGTTTCCTTTTCTCTTTGACCTTTTTATTCTGTCTTATTCGCTTTATAAGTACGAGTGTGTGTCCAGCGGTGATGTGAGTGTTAGAAAAACACGTCCAGTGATTATTCTAATACGCAGAGGGAGTCATGCAGAGGAAGGAAAATAAAAGACGTCAGCCCAGCTGATCTGTAGCGTCCTGTTGAGGGACTGAAAGAGGCCAGTCTCTGCCACACCGCCGCCCTCGGCTGAGGAGAACGGCTCCTTTCTTCTGCTTCATTCCCTGCTGCTTACACAAACACATGCCATTCTCTCATCCGCACACACTGTAGATACTGTGTTCGCGGCGAGCCGCTGTGTTTGGTATCTGGGAATCGGGCAGGTGGGGATGGGACGCAACCAAAGTCAGCGGCTAATCGGCCGCTCCTCCATCTACAATATGGCGGAAGAAGAACATGTTAGGAAGTGAGGCCGCCTTGTTCGTTTCGCCATATGTCAGGTGGCGTTTGTGCAGTTATGGAAGTGTAATTTCAAGCGGAGGCCTTTTATGTTCCCAGAGGAGAGCGCAAACTCTCCGCTCTTCATGCCAACAGCAAACATATGTCACAGTCGTTGGAATTTGGGTTGCTTTGTAACGTGTCGTGTGTTAATCCATGATAAATGACGTTTGATGACAGGGTCATGAGAACATGCATATGGCTTGTTAATTGCTTTGTTTACAAGACATTGAAGCTGCGTCCCAATTCACATGCACACTACCAGCAAAACAGTACAGCAGACGTCTGTGTTGTGAAACGTCTTGCTTGTGTTTGATTGTATAAATTAGGTTAACTGTTGAGTTAAAGAAGTTCACTTCCAGAACACATTTACAGATAATTTAATCACCCCCAGTCGTAAAGAAATAGTTTTTTGAGGAAAACATTTAGGAATTTCGCTCCATATAGTGGACTTCTATGGTGCCCTCGAGTTTGAACTTCAAAAATGCAGATTCATTGCAGCTTCAAAAGTCTCTAAATGATCCCAGCCGAGGAATAAGGGTCTTATCTAGTGAAACAATCGATTATTTTCTTAAAAGAAATTACAATTTATATACTTTTTAACCTCAAATGCTCGTCTTGTCTAGCTCTGCGTAAACTCTGTGTATTCCAGTTCATAACAGTTGGGGTATGTCTCAAAACTCCCATCTCATTTTCTTCTCCAACTTCAAAATCACCCTATATCGCTATTTTACCTTTTTTGGTAAAGGCTGTTTGATCATCTTTCCATGTTCACTTTGTAAACACTGGGTCGGTACTTCTGCAGTGATGTAGGAAGATTTTGAAATTATTTTTGAAATTGAGGAAGAAAATGAGATAAGAGGTTTTTTTGATGTACCCTAACTGTCTTAAATTGGGGGAAAAAAACAGTTTGGGTAGAGCAAGACAAGACAAGCGTTTTAGGTTAAAAAGTATATTATTTTCTTAAAAGAAATTACAATTTATATACTTTTTAACCTCAAACGCTCGCCTTGTCTAGCTCTTCTTGAGCTCTGTGTATTCCGGTTCAGAACAGTTAAGGTATGTCTCAAAACTCCCATCTCATTTTCTTCTCCAACTTCACAATCATTCTACATCGCTGTTTTACCATTTTTTCTGTAAAGGCAGTTTGATCTTTGCATGTTCACTTTGTAAACACTGGGTTGGTACTTTTGCAGCAAAGTAGGACGATTTTGAAGTTGGAGGAGGAAATGAGATGGGAGTTTTGAGACATACCCTAACTGTCTTGAACCGGAGTACACAGAGTTCAAGCAGAGCTAGACAAGATGAGCATTTGAGGTTAAAAAAGTATATAAATTGTCAATTTTTTTTAGAAAATAACCGATCGTTTCGCTAGATAAGACCATTAGTCGTCAGCCTGGATTGTTTAGAGCCCTTTGAAGCTGCATTTAAACTGCATTTTGGAAGTTCAAACTCGGGGGCACCATAGAAGTTCATTATATGGAGAGAAATCCTGAAATGTTTTCCTCAAAAAACATAATTTCTTTATGACTGAAGAACGAAAGACATGAACATTTTGGATGACAAGGGAGTGAGTAAATTATCTGTACATTTTTGTTCTGGAAGTGAACTACTCCTTTAACTTTTATATCCAGCCTTTTATTCAGCTGAAAATCTGTTGGGATTGGGTAATATTACCCAAAAACATTACCATGGGAGATTTTGTACATACTAGTTTGTATTTTGCATACTATTTGGGATAGCATCTTATGCTGTTATTTTTATATTTTTCAGGCTCTGCAGAAGTTGGCGAGTCAGTATTTGAAGAGGGACTGGCCTGGGATCAAACCGGACGACCAGAGGACAGACTACAGGTGAATAAAAAAAAATTATATTTAACAAATTTAAGGTGAAATCATAAGTATTTTGATGTTTAATGACTGTTGTTTCTATATGGGTGCTTTACAGTTGATAGTTTGTTTCTTGAATCTTCCAACACAGCCATAACGAAGTTTCAAAGTTGTCTATTGATTAATTTCATTGCAGTTTTATCTTATATGTATAGTCCATCCAAAAATAAAATTTTGTTTTCGTTTACCTACCCTCATGATGTTCCAAACCTTTATGAATTTCCTGTGCCTGTACGAAAAAACCTGTAGCCACTGATTTCCATAGTATAGAAGAAAGAAAAAAAGAAATATTCATAATAAAGGAAATTCATACAGGTTTGGAACAACATGCAAGGCAAGTAAACGAAAACAAAATTTCGTTTTTGGGTGAACTGTCCCTTTAAGAGAAATTGGGCTAAAAGTTGTCAAATCTTTTTTGACTACTGTAGGACTGCTATTTTGAAATTTTGAAAATTTGAATAGCTGTTTGAAATGACCTACATGAATTAAAGGAACAGTTCACTCAAAAATGAAAATTACCCCATGATTTACTCACACTCAAGCCATCTTCGGTGTATATGACTTTCTTCTTTCAGACGAATACAGTTGGAGTTATATTAAGAAATGTCCTGCATCTTCCAAGCTTTATAATGGCAGTGAATGGGTGTTGAGATTTTTAAGTCCAATAAAGTGCATCCATCCATCATAAAAAGTACTCCACGTGGCTCCAGGAGGTTAATAAAGGCCTTCTAAAGCAAGAAAAATATCCATATTTAAAACTTTATAAACCATAATCTCTAGCTTTTACTAACTGTCGTGCGTGCATTCACGAGAGAGTGTTGTTCCAGTGGATGATGTAGGACGTAGGCGAGAATATGCTAGTCTTGTGAGAACCAAGTTTTGTTTACAGCAAAGGAAAACCGGTCTCCTCTTGGCTTATATCAAAATTCTCAGACATTTTTCTTTACAAATCCTCATTTTGTACTTTTAATTCATGACCTGTGTTTTTTTTTCCTCTCTCCTCTACGCCATTCTCTCGTAAACGCGTGTACGACAGTTAGCGGAGGCTAGATATTATGGTTTATAAAGATTCATATGGATATTTTTCTTACACAAACGCACTGATTCACTTCAGAAGGTCTTTATTAACCCAACAGAGCTGTGTGGAGGACTTTTTATGATGGGTGGATGCACTTTATTGGACTTCAAAATCTCAACAGCCATTCACTGCCATTATAAAGCTTGGAAGAGCCAGGATGTTTTTTAATATAACTCTGATTGTATATGTCTGAAAGAAGAAAGTCATATACACCTAGGATGGCTTGAGGGCGATTAAATCATGGGTTAGTTTTCATTTATGCGTGAACTATTTAAATCAAATGGCCACCTAACTACAGTGACTAAGAGTCAGTATATCCAGTTTTTTTTTTAAATTTACACTTTTCCTTAGGTTTTTTTTATTGTAGATATACTATTATACCATAATAGAATGCAACAAGTAGGAAATGTTTTACCTTGAGTAAGTTAAGTAAATTGCGGAAGCAAACTTCCAGTTTAGAAGGACAATCAGTAAATGAATTGCCATCTGAATGCAGTCCAACTTTTGTTGCAAACTTTTGTACTAATGTTCTTTTACTGTACATGCGTGCAATCAGAAACTGTCCAAATAGGTCTTTCCTTTTTGTTTGCATGGGAATACCAGTCCATAAATAGCATTTGCAATCAGTAACCACGTTTTTCCTGCTGCAGGAATGTGTATGGAGTGTGGCGGGCTTATCTTGAAGGCACCGTCCAGGTGACCCAGTCTCGACTCAACGTCTGCGACAACTACAAGAATGAGATTACGGACCCCGCCAAAACCTTACGCCTCTATAAAGAACAGCAGCTGAAAAAGGTACCAACCTCATTCCTCGGCCTTGTGCCCCGATGATCATGTAATTCTCTAACGTCCCCTCTCTCTCCCTTTCTCTGCTGTCCCACGACGGCCGCCCGCAGTGCATTGAGCAGCTGGGTCGGATCCAGGCAGAGCTCCAGGATTCAGTGAAGGATCTGGCCAAGTCCAAAAAGAAATACTTTGAGCTGGAGCAGATGGCCCAGGCTGTGCGGGAAAAGGCCGACATTGAATCCAAGTAAGTGCGTCTGGTATTGCAGGTGCAAACGGTCCCAGAGGTGCCCGGATCAGAAACACACTTCACAAGTGCTTGTCCCATTAATTGAGTCCCATTAATTAAAGAATAACCACTACACTCTCAGAAAAAAATGTATTAAGCTGTCACTGGGATGGTACTCTAAGTTACAAAAGCTAAGCGGTACTTCTTTGTACCATATTTACCCCTAAGTGATACATATTAGTACCTTAAAGTGCATGTTAATACTTTTATTGTGGATATCAGTACCTAAAATTGACATACTAGTAACTTTTGAAAAGGTAAGTTACACTTTGTCAGTTCATGCATTCCCTGAAAATCAAACCCATGACCTAGGTGTTGGTAGTGCTATGCTCTGCTGCAATGCCTTTTCGATAAACATGCATATGTGAGAATTTAAGTTTTATTATTTTTCAGTACAGCTTAAATCCTTTTACATTTATTTACATTACATTGGGAATTGAACCCATGACCACGGCATTGTAAGCACCGCGCTTTCCTGTTTGAACTTTTAAGTCTTTTCCATAAGAATGTGCATATCTTAGCAATGCAATTTATTTATTTATTATATATGTGTATTTGCCAAACACTTTAATACAAAGTATCATGCATTGCATTAAAAGTATGCTTTATCAGTTCATGCATTCACTGAGAATCAAACCCATGACCTTGGTGTTGCTAGCGCTATGATCTGCTAGAATGCCTTTTCCATAAAAATGTGCATATTTGAAAATTGCAATTTTATTATTTTTAAGTAGAGCTTAAATCCTTTTACATTTATTTACATTACACTGGGAATCGAACCCATGACCATTGCAATTTAATTATTTTTCAGTAGAGCATAAATCCTTTTTTTTACATTTGTGTATTTGCCAAGCACTTTAATACAAAGTAACATTGCATTAAAAGTATTCTTTATCAGTTCATGCATTTCCTGGGAATCAAACCCATGACCTTGGCATTGTTAGCGCAATGCTCTACTCTGAGCTTTTTGAGCTTTTTCCAAGAATATGTGCGTATTTTGGTGTTGTAATTTAAAATGCCATTCCACAGAGCAGTTTTCCACCTTATCAAAGATATTAGGCTCAGAATCACAAACTCAAAGCATTAAAAGCGCCAAAGAATATAAAAGATGTGGCAATGTGTTGAGATGCCTTCATTAAATATGCATTTCCGTGGCTGATACTTAAGCCCCCAGTAGGGAATACCCTACTCTGTTCAAAGCAATTTATTAACCCGATGCAGAATTTGTTAAACACACTCAACCATCTCTCTTCATCTTCAAGGGCCATTTGTACCCACACTACAATTGCCATTTCAAAGCTTCTGCCAAGACCGGATTAGACAGAGAGGCGAAAGTCGAGTCCAGTGGTATGGTGTTGTGAGCTCCTCGCTCAGTTCTTCTATTGATTTTGGCTATCGATGCTGTCCTGCTTAGCATGGCTGGCAGTAAAGCTGAATTAGAATCAGTTATTGTTCTCAGCGGTAGGAGGAAGATGGGAAAGAATCTCCTTAATGTGTCTTTAATTTCATGCAAACCCCAAAACAACTCTGATCTCTAATGAATATGACTCGAGATTACATAATATGGACGTAATCTCTGAATCCAGATGGAAATCTGACATAAACACAGAAAATTTAATTTTCATAAATGGTTTGTGCAAATATCTCCTGTCATACAGGTTTAAAATGAGATGAGAGTGAATAAATGATTCATTTTGGGGTGAACTGTTCCTTTAAGATAAGGAGTCATCTCAGCAATGGCAAAACCTGATTTTTGCCAGCTTTAGAAAACTCCTTCCTTCCTTTCACAGGTTGCAGGAGTGATCCACTCTAGTTTGATTTATAATGTCTGCTTCCTTCTCGACACAAATCTGAGATGGTTTTGATCTGGGCTTTCATTTATTCTGCCTATTCCTTCCGCCGGGTCTGATATAGCTGTGATTTATAATACCTGCTCTGTGTTCTCTCAGGTCGAAGCTGGGCCTATTCCAGTCCAGGATAAGTTTACAGAAGGCCAGTGTGAAGGTAAACACCACCGTCTGTCTGTTTCTTTGACAAACATTTTGCTTCCGCTCTCAAACCTGATTTACTTTTTGTGCCATGTTAGTGTGGCGTGGCTGCTATGTTTTTGGGTCTTCTGTCAGACACATGTTGGACTATGATGGAGGGAAATTAAAAGAATAAAGGAACCAAATTCAACATTCCGTCATATTTTACACAGCTGGACTTATATAGGACTGGATATATATATATAAAACACACAAAGTAAGGTGTTTGAGGCTTTCGATGCAAGAAAAAGTAGATGATTTATACTTTCAAGTTACAAAAAAGTACCATAAAATTAGTCCATGCAACTCATGCACTATATTTCAAATCTTCTAACAGCATTAAAGGAGAAGTCCACTTCCAAAACAAAGATTCACATATAATGTACTTGCCCCCTTGTCAACATGTTCATGTCTTTCTTTCTTCAGTTGTAAAGAAATTATGTTTTTTGAGGAAAACATTTTAGCATTTTTCTCCATATAATGGACTGATATGGTGCCCCGATTTTGTAAAAAAAAAACATTGTAAAATGCAGTTTAAATGCGGCATCAAATGATCCCAAATGTGGTTGTAAACGATCCCATCCAAGAAAGAAGGGTCTTATCTAGCGAAACGATCGGTTATTTTCATTAAATGAATACAATTTAAATACTTTTTATTCTCAAACACTCATCCTGCCTTTCTCTCCTTGAACTCTGTGTATTCTGACTCAAGACAGTTAGGGTATGTCGAAAAACTCCCATCTCATGTTCTCCCTCAACTCGCCTTATATCGCTGTTTATCTTTTTTTGTTAAGGGTTATTGATCTTCTTTGCATGTTCACTTTGCAAAGACTGGGTTGGAACTTCTGCAGCGATGTAGGATGATTTTGAAATGATTTTTGAAGTTGAGGGAGAAAATACAATCAGAGTTTTTCAACATACCCTAACTGTCTTGAACCAGAATACACAGAGTTCAAGGAGAGAAAGGCAAGACGAGCGTTTGAGATGAAAAAGTATTTAAATTGTATTTTTTTTAATGAAAATAACCGATCGTTTCGCTAGATAAGACCCTTCTTCCTCGGCTGGGATCGTTTACAACCACATTTGGGATTGTTTGAAGCCACATTGAAGTTCAAAATCGGGGCACCATATCAGTCCATTATATGGAGAAAAATCCTGAACGTTTTCCTCAAAAAACATAATTTCTTTACAACTGAAGAAAGAAAGACACGAACATCTTGGATGACAAGGGGGTGAGTACATGATATATGAATCTTTGTTTTGGAAGTGGACTTCTCATTTAAGTGAGGAAAGGCCAAAATTTGAATGTAAGTGATGGCAGTTCAGATTGAACTAAATGTTACATTTTTCGAACTATTGACAGTCTAAATGATGATAAAATTGTAATTTCTGAATTAAATGTCCATTTAAATGGATTTTCCAGAGCCTTGTGCTTTGCACTTCTTGAAGTTTTGGACCTTATGTGTATGTTTCAGTTGAAAGCAAAGAGGAGCGATTGTAACTCTAAAGCAACCCACGCGAGGAACGAATATCTTCTCACACTGGCGGCCGCCAACGCACATCACGACCGCTACTACCAGACCGACCTGGTCAATTGCATCAAGGTAAGCAGCATGATATCCTGACAGAAATGCAGTGCTTATTAGTATTTTAATCTAGATTTTTTTATTTTTTTTTTTTATTTGTCTACTTTTTTTTTTTGTTATGTGCTTTTGACATTTTTAATATTTCTGTTTTGGTTTAATTTTTTTATTTCAATTTAATTAAATTTAATTTTTAGTAATTTTAGTAATTCAGCTACTGTATTTATTTTAGTTATTTACATTTAAGCTTTAAGATTTCATGTAATATTTATGTTTTATTAGTTTAGTTTTATTTCAAACACCAAAATTTATTTTAAATAGTTTTAGTTAATCATAACAACTCTGCAGCGATGTTCTGAACCTAGCGTCATAAATGCATGAAAATAATAGTTTATTACATTGTCTAAATCGCCATTTTGAGTACTTTTCTTGGTGGATGAACTTTGGATGGTGCATTATCAGTGCTTAACTTAATTTTACTTAATGCATTGATGTCTGTGTTGTTGGTTATGCATTGCATTTGATCTGAAAGTTTTACATGAGTCATGCGTGTTGGCATGAATCTAGTACAGTGGGTCAGACAATGATGTAATCTATGGGCAGATCAAACTATGTACTTCCTGTGTAGATTTCCTCAGAGGAAAAAGCTCCCTTGCAAAGCTTTTTCTGACCAGTGTTGCTCATTTACAACTTGATAAGAGCGGTCAAGTCTTATGTCACGGAGTGTGTTTACATGCATTAAGTTGTTAAAATTACTTTACTGTCATTCTTGTGTGTGCATTGTCTGTCTGTTTATATTCTCAGGTATTTATAATAAGCTGATTTGTGGAAGTTATCAGCTCTGTGTTGTGCATGTAAACACACTCGCTGTCTGGAGACAGTGTTATGGGTTCCTTCTTGTACAGATGTTAAAGGCTTGTAATGGCTGATTACGTAACTGTATGTTTGGTGTTTGTGGTCCAGCATATCTGGCTGTGTGTGTAATAGTCAAAAGTTGGCTAGAACATTGAAGCACGTCTGGTATGTGTTCACAGCGCCTCCACACTCATGGGACTTTAGCGGAGCTCGGAGAACAAGGGTGGGATTAAATTCACCAAACTTTAAAGCTAATCAGAGATTTGTTGATCTAGGGTTATAATAGAAATACTTTTATAATTGTGAACAATATTTCATTTTTGATATATTTTGTTTTCATTTTAATTTTAGTTAAGATTATAGTAATTTTATTTTTTGTGTGTGTGTTTTTAGACATTTTGTGTGTTTTTAAGTTAATTTTTACAATTTATTTCATTTTAAGTAGCAAAACTTGTTTTATTTTATTTTATTTATTTATTAATTTTTAAAGTTTTGGTTATCTATAATAACCCTGGTTTGCTGTACATTTATTTTTATCTATAGCAACTTAACCAGTTACAGGTTTGCATATTTTTTATTTTTTTTTTGTATCAAATTGGTTCATCTGTTGTGCAGATTAAACAGCAACAGTGTTAATATTCCATTTCCTTTTAACCTGTAAATTTAAAGTTAAACCACAACTGGGATTAAATCAGAGTTTAAGTAATGGAGAAACAGGATTAAAGGTAATCTGTTTTACATTTAAATTCAAACTAGGATGGTTTAAATGCAAGTTTATTTTAAAACAGTTTAGAGTTTGGAACAACAGAATTATTCGATAAACCTTGATTTGATCTAGATTAAATCTTAATCTTTATTTGGTGCAACCCACAAGACTCCTACCTTTCCTCAATTTTTTTACATTCTGTAACTTAAATTAGTCAAGTCGTAAGAAAGACCTTTAACATGTATATTTAAAAATATAATTTGTATGGATTTTATAGATTTTCAGTGTGAAGATTATTGTCTGTTTGGTTTGGTTTTCTTTGAGCTGTTTTGCTATTTTTTATTTTTTGTTTTGTTATTGTTTTTTATATTATTTTTATTTATTTTTATTTTTTAAGTTGTTATATAAAAATATTTAATTTGTTGTCTACATTTTTTATTTTTTTTATTCCTACTAATTTTATTTTGTTTTTATTTTTTATCTTATGTTATTACATCAGTATTATTGAAATACTATACTAAGTTATCAATATTTCATTTTCAATATATTATTTTTGTTTTCATTTTAATTTTAGTTAAGATTATAGAAATTTTATTTGTTTTTGTTATTGTTTTTTATATTATTTTTACCTTTTTTGTATACATTTTTTTATTTCTGCTGATTTATTTTGTTTTTATTTTTATTCTTATTTTATGTTATTACATCAGTATCATTGAAATACTATTAATGTTTTACTCAATATTTCATTTTTTAATATATTATTTTTGTTTTCATTTTAATTTTAGTTAAGATTAAAGTAATTTTATATGTTTGTTCCTTGTTTTTAGTCATTTTGTGTTTGTCATTTTAAATGAGAGTTTATGGAGAAACGTAATTAAAGGTAATCTGTTTTACATTTAAATTAAAACCAAGATGTTTTTTAAACAAAGTTTAGAGTTTGGTACAACAGAATTATTAGATAAACCTTTTTAATATAGATTTAAACTTAATCTTTATTCGGTGCAACTCACAAGACTCCTACCTTTACTTAAGGACTTAAAAATCAACATGAAATAGCGTTCAGAGACCATTTTATTTCCAAATGAAAACATAGTCCAGGAACAAACACTTTACTAGTGACTGTCAGGGTTGTTATAGTTAACTAAACTAACACTAAAATCATTTAAAAAAAATCGTTATTACCTGAATGTTACCACAATGTTAAAAAAATATTGAATATATAATATAATATAATATAATATAATAAAAAAAAATTATATAATATATATATATATATATATATATATATATATATATATATATATATATATATATGACAAAAACACAACAAAATTTTCACATTTTTATATTTTTATTTTATTAAAATAATTAATATAAAAAATAAAACTAATAATGTATTTAATATTTTATTTATTTATTTTTTTATATTAATAAAAACTATAATAGTATCTTGATGATACTAAAACAACACATCCTGAGCTGCAAAAATAACAAGTCCATTTTGCACTGGATAAATGAATAAAACATTTACTTTTTATATAATGAAATATTTATGATTTATATTTTTCTCATACTGCGCATCTCCATCAATAGAGCCAGATGGTGTGGTTAAGTGTTTACAAGCAGGTGTTAACAGGGTTGTGCTTAACCAACCAAACCTTGACCTTTTGGTGACGTCAGCCGAAAAGGAAATTCATTTCGAAGTGGAGCAGGTTATTACACTTTGTTGAAAGAGATGAAGACAGTTGTTGCTAGAACAATGTGGACTGATGAATCATTCACAGTAAAACCAGAAGCATCTATTAGGACTGTAAATAGGGTCATTTTGATATAACGTAGGCTTTAACAAACCTCATGTACTGTACAGACTGAGCACTGAGCTTGTTTGCAAAGACATTTTTATTCAGTTATTCAGGCCTTGAAATATGACAAGTGTCCGCCGATGTGCGGTCAGATCACTGGATGTATGTGCCAGTATAAATCTATGCTTCATCTCCACGGACTGACAGCCGCTCCACTCATGGCCTTATTTAGTGATGCAAACCCTCTTGAATTCTTTAACATCGTTCTTAATCTTAGACCTTTGGGAACAGATATCTGAGAGAATGTGCGGGCAAAATGACCGGCCACATCCCTAAAGATTCACATCACCCTTCAGGCAAACTTCTCTAAATCTGACATCAGCATTTATGCTTGTCAAATTAAAAATAACGAGCTTTATGTTAAAATTTTTATGTTAAGAAGTTTTATTTGTAACTGCATTAGTGCATTTCAAGGGACTTTAAAAAAAAAAAAAAAAAAACACATGCCATCATGGGTGATGGAGAATTGAAACAGATTAATAAAACTAAAGCAACACACTTTGAAAGATGACAAAGTGAAATATCTTACACCCCTTTAGCCGTGATAAAAGTCACTCTTATAAAGGTCACACACATTTTGCAGCAACACAAATAGAAGACACCATTATTCAATGCATGATTAAATATGTTGTTAATAAGAAGAAATAATTATTTCATCCATTAGTATGGTTTATTAGCTTAACTCTTGTTTATTTACAGTTCTCAAGCAACTTGCATTTACATTTATTCATTTAACAAATGCTTTTATCCAAAGAACCATTAGGCAGCAGCTTTATTTGGGGTTATGTTTTGGAAAATTTATTTTTACTAAGATTACAAAGGCCTTTAAAATGCATATTTGAAAATCTAAATTTGTATAGATTTTCCGCATGAGGATTACTTGTTTGGTTGGTTTGTTATATTTATATGATTAATTATTAATAAATAAATAAATAAATATATATATATATACTAATTTCTACTAATTTTATTTTATTTTATGTTATTCCCATCAGTCTTGCTATCATTAAATTACTATTATAGTTTTAATTCATATTTAATTTTTCATATATTTTGTTTCCTTTTAATTTTAGTCAATATTATATTCATTTTATTTGTTTTTGTTTGCTTTTCGACAGTTTGTTTTTGTCATCTTTATTACTATTCGTTTGTTCAGTGTCTATATTGTTTTTAACTTCATTTTTTAGTTAAAATTTATTTTAAGTAACAAAAGGGTTTTCTATAATAACCCTGGTTTGCTTTAAATTTAATTGTATTTTTATTAGTGTTTAGTATTTTTATTAGTATTTTTATCATTCTAAATAAACTTTTTCTTTACGTAATATATGTGTGTACTATGTATATTATGTATATATAAATACACATGCAAATATATTTAAGTTTATATATTAAAAAATATTTTATTATAATATTAATTATATGAATATAAATATACATGTAAATATGTACATATATAAAAATATATACTGTATGTGTGTGTATTTATATATACATAATAAATATGCACAGTATACAGATATATTATGTTAAAAAAACTTTTATTTTGAATGTGATTAATCGTGATTAATCGCTTGACAGCGCTAATTTTTATCTAAAGCAACTTCACATTACAGGTTTGCATATATTTTGTTAATTTTTTAGAAGTTTGTATCTGATTGGTTCATCTGTTGTTCAAATCTTTCTCTCTCATTTCTGTTCTTTTACTCACGATCAGACCGGACCTGCATTTTCCCCTTCCTATTAGCTTTGTAGCTTCTCTAAATAATAGTCTCCTCCTGTTCTTACTGGAGGACATCATCTGTGTTCCACCCGCTTTATGCTTGTCCGTGAGCGATATGAATGCAGCGAGAGGGAGAATCTGGCTTAAATTATTGATAGATGGAGAGTCTGCGCTTCAGGCTCCACCAGCTGCCGAACGACCGGCCCACTACAGCCCCTCTCCTCATCTCCTATTGGCTGAGCCGTAACCTTGGTTACAGTCAATATTCTATAGCTGTACATCTATGACTTGATTATTAATGAGAGCAGTGTGATCAGCCATATTTCAATGTTCCATTGTTCCATTTATATTCTTGGATATATATATTCCATTGCTGTCAGGGTGGATTTAAGGACTTATTTTTTCCTGTCTTCTCCAATTTTTCTTTTCCTTGCACATTTTTTTTTCTCCTCATAAGTGTTTCCAGTGTTTCCAGGTTCATTTTGCTGTCTGTGGCAGTTGCTCCATAGCACCCCCTGCTTTATAAACCTCAATTTGGATTTTTGGTGGTCCACAATAAAGGAATATTTCAGATTCAGTACAAATAAAGTTTATGGTAATGTCAGTTACCATATAAAAGCATTTTGGTTTGTCCCAAAGTGTTTTCATGTATTTCACAAGCTGAAATCACAATTAAAGTAATGCACTTCCAATGGAAGTCAATGGGTCATGCATTCAAGAGAGTCTTCTATTTTTGTCAAAAATGTTTCCACACACGTCATTTCAGTATGCTCTTAAATACAGTGTTTTAAAAGTTCATTGCTTTGCCGTTTCTGCTTTATTATATATTTTAAACTAATTCACATGAAAGTAAAACAGATTAACAAAACCAAAACAAAACACTTTTAAAGGTGACCAAGTGAAATATCAACACAAATAGAAGACACCATTATTCAATGCATGATTAAATATATTATTATTAATAAGAAATAATTATTTCATCCATTAGTATATTTTATTAGCTGAACTCTTGTTTATAGTTCCCAAGCAACTTGCATTTGCAAATATTAATTTAACAAATGCTTTTATACAAATCACCATTTTTTTTTTACTAAGATGTCATTACAAAGACCTTTAAAATGTACATTTGAAAATGTACATTTTGTACAAATGTACAATTTATATAGATTTTATTTTATTATATATATTTCAGTTTGTTTTATTTATTTGAGCTGTTTTGCTATTTTTATTTTATTTTTTGTTTTGTTGTTTTTATTTTGTGTGTTTGTGTGTGACCTTTTTTTTTTTTTTTTTTTTTTTTTTTTAACTGATTCAGAAATATTTTTATGAAACCTGGAGCACTCTTTTGTTTTAAGCACGATGCACATTTCCATTAAAAAAAAAAAGCTTGAATTGTTTCTTTAAATTCAACCCAGTTTCAAACTTGAATCGCAAGATCTGTTGCAACACCGTTTTTGCGTAGAAACCTCTGATTTCACGTTGCATCATGATCCTATTTCAGGTCGGTCTCTCTTTTAATCCTTATTTTGCCTTAAATGTATAACGGCATCTCAGAAGAACAAAAGAGGGGATTTTCTGCTTTCAAGATCGGCTGTGGGTTTTCCCCGCAGTTTGTCATTGTTGTATTGTTTTGTACAAGTAAATGTGAGGAAAGAGGTGAGAGCAGATTCATGTCAGATGTGTGTGTTCTGCATGTATTCTTGGCTCTTATTCCTGTTTTCGTGTGTGAACCAGGCGTCATCTACCAACACCATCAGCATCACACTTCTGCTTTTGTTTTTTTTTTATAGAAAGTTGACATTTACTGAACTCTTTACTGAGATAATGAGGCCACCCTAGAAACACCCAAATGCACATATATATACAACTAACATGTCTGCTGAAAGCTTAAAAGAGAAATGCATCCAAAAATGGCAATTCTGTCATCATTTACACACCCTCATGTTGTTTCAAACCTGTATGACTTTCTTTCAAAATATCTTGTGACCAGTTGCTGTAAATGGTATGAAAGTGAGCTAACCATTTAAATCATTACTATTTATACTACCATTCAAACTACCAATTGGGATCATTTCCTATTTATTATAAGTATCCAGAAAAAAAGCTATATATATCACACAAAAATATGAAGCAGCACATTTTTTTAAATTAGTAATAAGAAATGTTTCTTAAGCAGCAAATCAACATATTAGAATGATTTCTGAAGGATCATGTGACACTTAAGACTGGAGTAATGATGCTTTGTGTCACAGAAATAAATTATATTTTAAAACATATGCAAATATAAAACCATTATTTGAAATTGTAATAATATTTTACAATTTTAATGTTTTTACTGTATTTTTAATCAAATAAATGCAGCCCTGGTGAGTAGAAACATCTTACATATTACAGTCTTTTGAATGGTATTGGTTGAATATTAACTTATAAATAACTATAATGATTTAATTTAGTGTACATTGATTTTCGTTTCCTTTTTAAACCTCACATTACTGTGGAAGCCGTTTTTGCCACTGAATAAAAACTAAAAAAGGTAATTGCGACTGTTTATCTCGCAATTCAGACTTTTTTTTTATAGAACTGTGAGATATAAACACAATTGCGAGTTGTAAAGTCAGAATTGCTAGATATAAACTTTTTTTCTTGGAATTGCAACTTTGTATCTCGCAATTGTGAGTTATGCAGTGACGTTCTGAGGGAAAAAAAAGACTGCCGTTTACAGAATTGTGAGTTTATATCTCACAATTCTGACTTTATATTACGCAATTGCACCTTTATTTTTCAGAATTGCGAGTTTATATTACAATTATGACTTTATTTTTTAGAACTGCAAGTTTATATCTCACAAATCTGAGGAAAAAAAAGTCAGAATTGCGAGTTTATATCATGCAATTCTAAGAAACAAACTCAGAATTGTGAGAGGCGCAATAACCTTTTTTTATTTTTGTTCAGTGGCAGAAACGGGCTTCCATACATTATAGACTTATTATAAAAATGTATAAAAATAACTTGCACGTTCATTTTGGTAGCCTCTATTTAAAGCCACCAGACGGCCGTTGCTAAATGTGCACCAGAGGTTCATTTTGAGTCTTAAAGAAATCTTCCGAAGTGTGTGTGTGTGTTGAGGGGTTCATTAATTCCCTGCAGGAGGCATTGGGGTGTAAAGTGAAGCATTTATTATGCAGCAGAAGTGTTTGTTCAGCTGATGCGTGTTTGCTTTGTCTTTTCCTGTGTTGTGTGTGTGTGTATGCGCGTGTTCCCCTCCGTCTGGGTGTGCTCGTAACCACAGGCCACGTGAATTATAGTTTTTCACACATGGAGACACATTTGGATATGTTTTCAGTGAGGTTGTGAATGCACAGCCTTGACAAAACAAGCAAGCTTAAAGGAATAGTTCACCCTAAAAAATGGAGAATGTAGTATTCCATCACTTGCTCACCAATGGATGTGAATGGGTGCCGTCAGAATGAGAGTCCAAACAGCTGATAAAAAAAAAATCACAATAATCCACAAGTAATCCACACCAATCCATTCCATTAGTTAACATCTTGTGAAAATGTTTGTTATAAATTAGTTCATATTGCTTTCTCCAGTGAAAAAGTTGTCTCATCTGAATCAGGAGAGAAATCTGCACAGATCAAGCACTGTTTATAAGACAAAACATTGTGCATTTTTGTGGATTTGTCTCATTTTTATGTGAGAAGGCATCAGACGATGGACTTTTTTCACCAGCAGAAGTGATAGTATGGATAGAGGACTTGCATTTTAGCTGGAAGCAATGGTTTTAAGTTAAAAACACCTTAATGTTGGATTTGTTTCTTACAATCACACAGCTTTTGGCTTCTCAAGACATTAACTGATGGACTGAATTTGTGTGGACTACTTGTGATGTTTTTATCAGCTGTTTGGATTCTCATTCTGATGGCACCCATTCACTGCAAAGGATCCATTGGTGAGCAAATGATGTAATGCTACATTTCTCCAAATCTCTTTTGATTAAGAAACAAACCCATCTACATCTTGGATGACATAAGAGTGAGTAAGCTGGTCCTGTTCCTCTCTGTCCTTGGCTCTCACACATGGCTGTTACGGAGTTTAGTGTGGTGGGTGGAGGTAGACGTGATCCTATCAGAAGGAAGCACACCCTCTCTTTCTCCGTCTCTCTCACGCATACGACACTCCATTGCTTCCTGAAAGCAGCGGCACCTGCTGTAACCCGACGGAGCCCGTATATCCAAACCGGCTCTTGGTCGGGTCCGTGTCATTTCCAGCTCAGTCGTACAAATCAAAGCCTGTTTCCAAAATACATTCCTTCCCAGTGCTGCTGAACATGGAGGGAGCAGGAGAAAGAGAGGGAGAGAGGGAGACGGAGGGGGAAAGCAGAGGTTTCGAGTTTTGTTTTTGCACGTTGAGGCCTTGGAATCTGAACTGGCTAACCTTTCCCAGCAGCTGCTGCTGTTTGAACAATCTGCCCTAATCCAAGCGGCACCCAGTCCAGAGAAAACAGTCTGTCTGTACGACGCTCGTTTGGCCACAAGGGGGCCGATGGGATGTAACCCATTTCCTGTCCTTTCGGTCTCATACGAAAATTTTTCAGTTACCTTTGATCTTTTTTCTATCATTTATTCATTCTGTTGTGTCTATTGTTCTTCATACCTTTTTATTTCTTTCTATTCTTCCAAATTCCCTTTGTCATTCTTTTTGTCAGTCAATATTTGAAGAGTTCAGATGCAAAACCAGCTAAATCCATCTGATGTATTTCTTTAAAATGAGCATTTCTTTCTGGCTATTTTGTATAGATTTCTATGTACGTACCGGTACTTCTGATTAGGCTGAGGCTGGAATTTAGTGAGTTTAAGTAAAAGTATTTGATGGACGTGTTCTATGTGTCAGTAGCATTCACTCAGTATCATTATCTCATTTTTGACCGAGATGGTTTTTAGCTGGTTTTGCATCTGAACTCTTCATTTCTATCATGTCATTCTGTCTGTTATTATCTATGTTCATGTTGTTTCATTCTTTCTGTTGCTTTCTGTTGTTTTAAATTCTTTTCTGTCTTCCTGTGTCATTCTATCATTCTGTTTTTTTTTTTTTAATATATTTGTCATTCTCAGTGTTGGGGGTAATGCATTACAAGTAACGCAAGTTATGTAATCAGATTACTTTTTTCAAGTAACTAAACTATAAAAAATGTTCAAAAGTTTCAACTTAAGTTTAGCACACATCTATTTTTTATTGTATTTACTCAAGATTATTTTGGAAGGATGTGGAATTCTATATTAATAGAAAGATGAAATGTATGATAGAAATTTTTATATTTGATGTGTTTTATACAGAAAATGACAATTTGAATTGTAAGGAACAACACATTATACAATTGCTTATTCTGTTAGGAAAATACCATATACATAAAAAGATTGGGCTCAATGTAGACCAAAATTTTATTATTGACTTTACATTGTATGTAAATCTTTTGGAACAATCAAAAAACAAAAAAGCACTGAAAACATGTAATGCTCTGAAAACATTTAATTTTATGTTTTTTTTTTTTTTCTTTTCTTCATTTTCTCTGGCAGCTATTGTAATTTGACATGAATATGTAATATCTCATGTTCTCATGGCATTGGAATAATAAAGCATTATAAAAAAAATGTTCAGCAGCTACCTTAAAATTTTAAGGTAAATCAACTTAAAAGTACAAGTCATGTTAACTCATTTTATTGTAGTATGTTGAAATGACTTGTAGTTTTAAGTTTATTTTACTTAAAAACGTAAGTTCAGCAGCTGCCATAATGTTAAGGTAAATCAACGTAAAAGTAAAAGTAATGTCAACTCATACGTTAAATCAACTTAAAAGTACAAGTCATTTTAACTCATGTTATTGTAGTGAGTTGAAATGACTTGTAGTTTTAAGTTTATTTAATTTAACTTGAGTTCAGCAGCTGCCTTAAATTTTAAGTTAAATCAACATAAAAGTACAAGCTATTTAACTAATTTTATTGTAGTGAGTTGAAATGACTTGTAGTTTTAAGTTTATTTTACTTTAAGCTTAAGTTCAGCAGCTGCCTTAATTTTAAGTTAAATCAACTTAAAAGTACAAGTAATGTCAACTTAGACGTTAATTCAACTTAAAAGTAGAAGTCATTTTAACTCATTTTATTGCAGTGAGTTGAAATGACTTGTTTTAAGTTCATTTAACTTAAAATTTGAAGGTAGCTGCTGAACTTAAGTTTTTAAGTTGAAACTGGTGAAAACGCATTACTTTTTAATTTACAGGAATAATTATATCTGAAAAATATCTGAGTTATTTTTTGAAATTAATAACGGCAGTTACTTTTTTTCCCATTTATTGACTTAATAAATGGGAAATTGTGAATGGGGTAATATGTTACTTTAGTTCTAGAATAAATGTGAACATGCATTAGTTCATCTCTCTCTCACAAAAAAAAAAAAAAAAACAGAAACAGATTCAGATGCATTACTTTAAAAAAAAAAAAAAAAAAAAAACTTTTCCCAACACTGGTCATTCTATTTATTCTTTCTTTCTTCCTTTCTGTCATTCTATTGTTTAGTCAACCATTTTTGTGCATAATTTTGTCCGTCGTTCTTTTTTTGTTTTGTCTATTTCTGTCTGTCTATTTTCTGTCATTCTCGTTTTCCTTCTTGTTGCCTCTTACCCTGAACACACACGAGGTCATTTGTTATTTATTCTGTTCAAACACAGAGTATGTAATGGGTCTTTCTCTGTATCTGTCTGTGTCTCTCTCTAGGGTCTGGAGGGGAACGTATACGACCATGTGAAAGATTATCTGATATCCTTTTGTCGGACCGAGCTGGAAGCGTTTCAAGCTGTCCACAGCACCTTCCAGTTCCTGCTGGAGAAGTCCAGTCGAGTGAGTCTCTCTCTCTTTCTCTTCCTCTTTAGTTTCATCACTCCCTCAATTTCCCTCTTCATTCCCAGAAATAGATTCCCTCTGCCAGCGCCTCATTATCAGCTCCCCTATGAAGAAATCCCCTCACACACACACATCATTCCTCCGCTGCGCTGACAAACACATCTGTCTGAGCACTATTTCACTGCCCAAGGGGGCCTAATTTTACATACCACTATTGTGACGCGTGTGTGAGGGAGAGAGAGAGTTACGCAAGGATCTTAAAGGGAAAAGCACAAGCTGTTAAAGGGATAGTTCACACAAAAATGATCATCAGTTGCTCACCCTGTCATTCCAAACATGCATGAATTTTTTTTCTTCTGCAGAACACAAATACATTTATTGTATGCACAAAAAGCACTGAGATGTCATTTGAAATATTTTCTATTATGTTCCAAGAGGAAAGAAAGAAAGTCAGTTTTTTTTTGGTGTACTCTGCCTTTAAAGGAACATTTTTACGTGTCATATAAACTTGCTTCACCTTGATGTTTGTTAATCAGTGTGTTTTTATGTCCAGGTGATGCAGGACTTCAACCAGCAGCTGTTCCTGCAGGAAAACCCAGTGTTTCACAAAGCACAAGACTTCCAGTTCCAGCCCAGCGATAGTGATACGGTGAGTTGCATGCATGCATGTTTATAAACTGCACCAATTTACCTTTATCTAGGTCTCATATAGTACTGTACAAAAGTTTGGGATCAGCAAGATTTATTTTTTTGTAAGAAATCAGTACTTTTTTCAGCAAGGATGCATTAAATTGATTAAAAGTGACATTAAAGACATGTATCATGTAACAGGTTTTCTATTTTTTTAAATACATGGTGTTGTTTTTGAATTTCTGTTCATCAAAAAATACTTAAAAATAAAATGTGTCACAGCTTCCACAAATATGTGAACCAGCACAATGGTTTTCAACACAAATAATAATCAGAAATGTTTCATAAGCAGCAAATCAGCATATTAGAATGATTTCTGAAGGATCATGTGACACTGAAGATAGAAGTAATGATGCTGAAAATTCAGCTTTGCATCACAGAAATAAATTACATTTTAAAATGCATTCACATAGAAAACAGATATTTTTAATTTAATAATATTTCACAATTTTACTGTTTTTATTGCATTTTTAATCAAATAAATGCAGCCTTGGTGAGCAGAACAGACCTCTTTCAGAATAAAATTGAAATAAAATACCAACCCTGAACTTTTGAACAACAGTGTATGTTTGCTGAAAAATGTGTTTTATTAATATAATCACTTTTGATTGTGACTATCTCAGTTGTTTGTCATCGCAAATTACATTTTATTTAGTTTGAACTGTGTTATGGAAGGAAATCCATCTCTAGTTTTCACATAATCATCTTATTTCTGGTGGTTTCATTATTTAGCGTATCAACACTCGCCCTCTGTCTCTTCTCGTCTTTCTCATCTCTCTATTTAAAGGTTTAAATTGCGTTCAAACGTTTCAGATTTTATTCAGCGTGAACAACGTCATCGACACATAACTCACAACTGCGCTGAAAAAACTTGCAAATTTCATCATCACCTTCTATATTTAGCTTGACGCTTCTGAGAGTCTCTGGGAACAGAATTTCTTGTTCCTGTGGTGATGAAGAAACGTCCCGCTGTTTAAACTCTCGTCTGTCTCTGCTCGGGCTTTAATCACCCATCGTTTTGTGAAAGTTCTCTCCTTATGCTTCAGTTCGGCTCGAGTGTGATTGATATTTAGTTCATGCTCTTTCAGCCATAGCGTTCCACTTTATATCTGTCTGCATTCTTCTATCCTATTTTAAAATTTGATTTCAATTTAGTGTGCTTTAATGGCGTAACAACTCGCTAGATGACATTTTAACATGCTAATTTAATACAGTGGCCACTGATCTATACATAATCTTTGTAATAAAAAAATGATCCTTCTGTCAGAGCAATTCGAGCTTGAAAGTACCGCCTAAATGAGAATGTGCAAGTCTGTGATCAATCCAGCCTGGTCAATTAAATCTACACTAGGCGGTCTCGAACCAGTGACAGTTTAATATGAAATTGAAATATATTAACTTTTAAAGCCACTTTTTTAATGTAAAAAGTTCATTTTTCAATGTAAAGTGTAATGCATGTTCAGGATTTGCATGCCTGTCATTGTATTAAGGCTATTTTAAGGGCTTCTCTCTGCATTATTTCTGAGTTTGGGGTTTTTATTTGATTTGAGTTAGAAAAAACTGTTAACTGTAAGGTTAGCATTTGCTTGCTCTCTTTATTTTTCTCTCTTCCTTCCTTCCATCTCTCTCTTGTTCAGTGTTGAATCCTGTAGTGTAGTTGTCCTCTCTTACAGCTTTAGTAGTTAGTAGACATTGTATTTTCTAATGTTAACATCTCTGAACATCTTTCTGACTGCTTTGCTGTTTCTAACCCTGTTTTCCTGTCCTCTAACAGTCTGTTTCTAACCTTCTCTTAACCCCGGCTCATGTGTGTGTGATGCGTGTGTGTGTATGTTTGTGTGCTTGCGTGTGCGCCCATCTTTCCTCCTCTCCGGCTCAGACTTTGAGCTCCGTGCAGCAGTTGGTGGACATTGAGCCATCGGCGGTCAGTGTGATGAGAATGACTCTGGCACAGGTACCGCACTGTCTGTTAGACTTGATTTCCCATCATGCATCAGTCTCGTGCAGCCATCATCAACTCGCATTGTTGTTTGCATGCTGACATTCGCCTGTGCACAAATTTAAAGGGGACATTTCATAATTAAGTCTTTCATTGTTTCTTTTAAAGGTAAAGTGTGTGATTTTTTTTTTTTTTTTTTTTCTTCAAATTTTCAAATTTTCAAATGAAATTACAGTTAATTTGAGTGTCCTGACTGGGTGTGAAAAATGACATTGGCTCAACCAATGGTTTGACTGTAGGGCGGGACTTGTTTGTCTGACCAATAGCAGATGGGAGTTTGAAACTTTTTTTTTTTTTTTTTTTTAAACTGTGTCTATTTTTGCAGTATACAGAACTGCAAAAATACATATAGTCAGGTCAGTTTTATTTGTGTAACACTTTTTAACTATACACCATTTAAAAGTAGCTTTTAATGTGTATTAATTAATATCATGTTAATAACCGTTATTGTCAATTATATGTATGTAAATGTATATATGTGACCCTGGACCACAAAACCAGTCATAAGGGTCTTTTTTTTTTTTTATTGAGATTTATACATAATCTGATGTATGGTTGATGTATGGTTTGTTAGGATATGACAATATTTGGCCTAGATACAACTATTTGAAAATCTGGAATCTGAGGGTAAAAAAATACAAATATTGAGAAAATCGTCTTTAAAGTTGTCCAAATGTTCAAAAGTTCTTAGCAATGTATATTACTAATCAAAAATTAAGTTTGGATATATTTCCAGTAGGAAAGGTATACCTTCATGGAACATGCAGAAAAATACAATGTATTTTTGCGTATTGCTATAAATATTCCTGTGCTACTTAAGACTGGTTTTGTGGTCCATGGTCACATGTGTTTTTCAAGGCCTATACTGATTATTACAGATCAAGTAGACCGATAACCGATATTTTGAGCTGATATATGTCGATATATGGTGTAAAAATGAACATTTATGTCAAAGTTAAGAATAAAACGGGCTCTGACAGAAGGTTTCTTTAAATGCTAATAAATAATATTATGAGCAAAATGCTTTTGAAAATGACTGATACTGATAACCATAAACAGTATCATAAACAGTAACCCTTCATTAATATCATGTATTTGTTAATATTGATGAACATTAATTTATATTTATATGTATACATTGTTTGTAAATGTTGGTATGCCTATAAATCTGCTTTATGTTAAAGGAGAAGTCCACTTCCAGAACAACAATTTACGAATAATTTACTCATCCCCTTGTCATCCAAGATGTTCATGTCTTTCTCTCTTCAGTCGTAAAGAAATTATGGTTTCAGGATTTTTCTCCATATAATGGACTTTATTGGTGCCCCGATTTTGAACTTCCAAAATGTAGTTTAAATGCAGCATCAAAAAGGCTCTAAACGATCCCGGCTGAGAAAGAGGGGTCTTATCTAATGAAACGATCGGTCATTTGTTTTGATAAATAAAAAATTTTATCTTTTTAAGCACAAAAGCTTGAGTAGCACAGACTCTGGGATGCGCGTCCATGACGCTACGTACTGTTGAATCATGTCGAAAGGTTACACTGAACGTAGGCGGAACCACAGACCCAGTGTTTACAAAGTGAACACGCAAAGACTAAGAAAGTGCAAGTAAGTCAAACACTGTTTACAAACAAAAAGGTACAACGATGTCGGACGATTCTGAAGTTTGTAGGAGAAAATAAGATGGAGTTTTTCACCATACTCAGCACACAGACGATGAACTTGCACGTGATTCGTAGTAGTGATGGGAAGTTCGGATCATTTTACCGACTCTGACCTTTGAGTCTCGTTCAGCAAAATGAACGAATCTTTTTTCGAGTTATTTCGTTCATTTTAACAAAATATAATTAAAATGTTACGTGTTACTTCTCTAACACATCTACTGCTTACACAAACGTTGATCACACTACAAACAAGACAAAACTATAATGCTGTAAGAAACAGAAAAGATGAATTTATTGTTTACCTGGGTCTTTAGTCTATGATTAGCTAACCTCACCTCTTATCTGAGTCGTTCGTTCATCACGTGACAGCCTCATAAGATGAATGAACGACTCTGAAAAACCCGAAGACTCAAAACAGGTGAACTAATTGCAGTACAGAACCTAATAGGATGTTGCGCGTGCACGACTGAGCGAATCACTCCCCGAGACGACTTGTTCTTACCGAGTCACATTAAAGATTTGTTCAAAATGAATGAATCGTTCAAGAACGACCCATCACTAATTCGTAGCATCGTGGACGCGCATCCCAGAACCTGTGCTACATGAGCTTTTGTGCCTAAAAAGTATAAAAATTTTTATTTTTATGAAAAGATGACAGATCGTTTCACTAGATAAGACCCTTCTTTCTCGGCTGGGATCGTTTAGAGCCCTTTGAAGCTGCATTTAAACTACATTTTGAAAATATGTTACATCACCTTTGATACACTACGCATCGCTGAAATATTCTATTCTGATTGATCAGTCACTGTTTACTGTGGCCAAATATTGACACTAAACTGTAAATAATTGGCATCTTAGATTTAATATTGTTTTATTTGTTGATTAACAGGATAATGTAGTTTCAGTCAGTCTTATTGACACTATAAAGACTGGGACAATTCAGATTTAAAGACTTTAAAAGAATAGTTTTTATAAAAATACAGATACACATACAGTCTTTTCTGCTCACTGAGGCTGCATTTATTTGATTAAAAATACATTAAAATCAGGAAAAATGTGAAATATTATTACATTTTAAAATAACTGTTTTCTTTTTGAATATATTTTAACATTTAATTTATTTCTTTGATGCAAAGCTGAATTTTCAGCACCATTACTCCAGTCTTCAGTGTCACATGATCCTTCAGAAATCATTCTAAGATTTGCCTAAAAAGTATACAATTTTTTATTTTTATGAAAAAATGACAGATCGTTTTGCTAGATAAGACCCTTCTTTCTCGGCTGGGATCGTTTAGAGCCCTTTGAAGCTGCATTTAAACTGCATTTTGAAAATATATGTTACATCACCTTTGATACACTACGCATCGCTGAAATATTCTATTCTGATTGATCAGTCACTGTTTACTGTGGCCAAATATTGACACTAAACTGGGTAAATAATTGGCATCTTAGATTTAATATTGTTTTATTTGTTGATTAACAGGATAATGTAGTTTCAGTCAGTCCTTTCCACCCTGAAGGGTTTATTTGCAGTTTATATCTTACATGCTAGTAACTTTGACTAAAATATGGCAAGACCTCAGGGGGAAAAAACTCTACAAAAGAAATTGTTTTTACACTGTTACACTGTTTGCTTTTCAAATCCTTATGATTTCAGCTGTTGAAAGACTCTGACACAACTAACACTCGCAGAGGATTGATCAACAATCCAAACAGACAGTATTTTGCATTATACAGGCATGCAGAAAGCGTCAAAGTCGCATGCATTCCATCACGCTCTCCCAGAAAGCCTGTCTCAGAGTTTGAAGCAGAGACACATGGGATTGATTAGGCCTTCGTGAGCGTTTCTGATCCAGATGGAAACCCTGCAGACTGTCATGTGTTTCCCAGCAGACTCGGGCAACCCAGCGTGCCTCAAACACAAACGCCACATCTGCTTAAGGTCACGCTGAGAGGAAAAACAAGAACTCGCAAAAAATGTTTGGATGCGTTCTTAGCCTTTCGAAAAACGCTTGTCAGCCGTGACTAGTGTTGACATCAGGTTGATGTGGCAATATCGAGTGAAGACGCTTGTGTTAAAGCACTCTGATTGAGTTTGTATTGATCAGTGCTGTCACGCTCAAATATTCACACATGCAAGGACGCAGCGTCAGCAATACTGTCAGATCACCATACGCCAGTCATATCTCAGGATGCGGTCATTTGCATGTCTTGTTCTTATAGAATTGGACGGAATATAGATGGATGTTTCCTATTGGAAGATGAGACTGGGACAATTCAGATTTAAAGACTTTAAAAGAATAGTTTTTATAAAAATACAGATACACATACAGTCTTTTCTGCTCACTGAGGCTGCATTTATTTGATTAAAAATACATTAAAATCAGGAAAAATGTGAAATATTATTACATTTTAAAATAACTGTTTTCTTTTTGAATATATTTTAATATTTAATTTATTTCTTTGATGCAAAGCTGAATTTTCAGCACCATTACTCCAGTCTTCAGTGTCACATGATCCTTCAGAAATCATTCTAAGATTTTTTCAGGATTCTTTAAGTTCAGTGTTTATTTGAAATATAAATATTTTAACATTTATGAATGTCTTTGTCACTTTTGATCATTTTTATGCATCCTAGGTGAATAAAAGTATCAATTTCTTCTAAAAAATAATAATGAAATTTTTGTCTAAATGCATATTGTGTTCATATTGTTTAGTGAGATTTAGACCCAAATTATGGATATTTTACATTTGAAGTTTAATACTGTTAAGATGCAAATTAATAATTTATTCACCAGTGATTGGAACAACTATTTCACAGGAGGTTTAATCTCACAATCATGTCCACAAAATTAAAAAGGAAAAAATGAAAATATTTTTTTAATTAAAACTCCTTACTATTTTATTTTATTTTATTTTATTTTAGAGTATGTTTGTCACTTTTGATCATTTTAATGCATCCCAGATGAGTAAAAATTTTCATTTCTTCTAAAAAAAAAAACAACCAATTTTGTCTAAATGCAATATTTTTTCAAGTGTTTAAGAGATAAATAGATGCACAAAAGAGACTGATAATTAGTGGATGATAGCTGGAAGGATGCTGTGAAAGAGACAGACTTGAGATTTGAAATGACTTTTTAACAACCTAAATAAAATATGAGTATATGAGATTTTACTGTACATGCATATGTTTCACAGTGAGCCCAATCTCACCTCCTAAAATATGATTTATGTTGCATCACTTATCATAAAATAAAAGAATCAAGCAGGTTTCTACTAAACCTCTTCTAATCCAAGCAGGTTTTTTCATTTGAGTTGAATAGTGAATCGCCCTGTGCTTCAGGTCTGATATTAGAGAATTTGAAATGTTCTCAACACTGTTCTTATGCGCTTTTGTGTTTTTAATTGTAAGTGTAATGAGGCTGATCTCAGACCTGTGATTCAGACAGCTGTGTGTTGCTGTGGTAACCAGTTGTGTGTATGTGTGTGTTTCAGAGTCGACAGCTGGAATCGGAGACGGGAACCACCGAAGAACACAGTCTCAACAAAGAGGCGAGGAAATGGGCCACACGTGTGGCTCGCGAACACAAAAACATCATCCATTACAAACGGGTGAGAGGCACTGGATGTCATACACAAGCATTTACGCTCCAAAACAACATTTATTACAAACGCCAGCAACACACACACACATTTAAACACTTAATCTTGTGTAAGTGGGTGAAAAACTAGAGATGCAAGGTAATAATTTAATTACAAAATGACTGAGACGTAACTTATTGTTTCACAAGAGGTTGAATCTCACAGTCATTTCACATGAATCCACAAAACTAATAGAAAACCCTGAAAAATCTTGACGTTTTACATTTGAGGATATATTTTCCAAATTTATTAAGTTGTTTTTGTAATTTGCTCTATTTTCAGTGGTAATTTAGTTAGATTTTATTTTATTTTATTTTATTTTAGTTAGATTTGAATTATTTAAATACCAGTGATTGGTATCATGTTCACAAAATTAAAAAGGAAAAACTAAATTAACCCTTCTTACTATTTTATTTTATTTTATTTTATTTTAATAATTTCATTACCAGTGAATTACCAAAATTAAATAGGAAAACAGTAAATTAACCATTCTTACTAATTTTATTTTATTTTGTTATATTATTTTTATAATTTAATTACCAGTAAATTACCAAAATTAAAAAGGAAAAAATGAAATTAACCCGTCTTACTATTTTATTTTATTTTATTTATTTTATTTTATTTAGATTTGAATAATTTAATTACCAATGATTTGGACATAGTTTAGTATTTCACAACAGGTATAATATCACTATTATGTCTTCAAAATTAAAAAGGAAAAAAAATAATTAACCATTTTATTTTATTTTATTTTATTTTATAAATTTAGTTTAGATTTTATTATTTTATTAATTTAATTACCAGTGAGTGGGATATAGTTTACTATTTCACCGGAGGTGTAATCTCACAATCATGTCCACAAAATTAAAAAGGACACAGTTATTTATTTTATTTTATTTTATTTTATTTTATTTTATTTTATTTTATTTTATTTTATTTTATTTTATTTTATTTTATTTTTCGTAGCAAATTAGTTCCATCCCCACAATCTGGACATTATGCAGTTGAGTTTTTTTTTTTTTAATTCACATTATTCTCAGTGATGATTTGTATGTTTTTAATTACTGTATATACAGTTTCTGCAGTAAAACAATATTATTTATTAATATTTATTTTAAGTATTATTTCATGAATTAACCATAACATTGATCACTAATAATAATTTTCATTTAATTTTCTGACAATTCATTTCAAACCCAAATTATTATTTTGTGATTCACATTATTCTCATTTTTATTACATTATTACATTTGTATATACATTATTTTTATCTACAGTATAGTAGCAGTTCAATTATTAAGATTATATAATATTTTTTGGTTTGCTATAGCACTGTACTTAATCATTAAAGTAATGTCGCAATGTTACAATGTTTTTGTTTTTGATTCTGAGGTCAAATATGACCTCACTGTTTCTGAAAAGGTTTTGTGATATTCAGGGGGAAGCCTGGTCATAATTCACGAATGTGATTCACTCCGTTAAAGGTTGCGTGTGTGTCCTGTGCGATTGTTAGGTTAGCAGCAGGAAATGTGGTCAGTTTTTTTTTTTTTAGGTTTGTTGCTTGATGAGCTAATTGAAATGAGCTGATTAACGGTAATTTGTTTTTATGGCAGGCTCTAGAGGAATGCGAGACTCTCGGGACTCCGCCCACGGAACAGAGCCGGAATGAGCTGGAATTCCGAATAGAGGAGGCCAAGGAGAACATCCGCAAAGCAGAGGTGACGTAATAATGCTCATGACGTTATTCTGAAGAGGAAAAAAGGAAAATTTTAGCAGGATATTCATGCTGATGTTTGCTCTACAGTAAAAGAGCAGATTGGGGACAAATTTTAGCTTTTATTTTGGCCTTTTCCTTGGAAAAAACTTCAGAGGAGTTGGAATATAATGCTTAAGTCAAATGCACTGAAAAATATATTTGTTTTTGTAATTCTCAATGGTAATTGTGTTAAATTTTATTTACTGTATATACAGTATTTTTAGTCTACAGTGAACACAGGAGGTTTAATCTCATAATCATGTCCACAAAATTAAAAAATTTACTCTTCTTACAATTTTATTTTAATTTTAATTTATTATTTTATTTTATTTATTTGTATTTGATTAATTTAATTACCAATGATTGTAAACTAGTAAACTATGTCCTATTTTATTTTATTTTATTTTATTTTATTTTATTAATTACCAGTGACTGGGACATAACTTACTATTTCACAGGAGGTTTAACCTCACAATCATGTTAAATTAAAAAGGAAAAAAAAAATTTTTTAAACTATTTTTCCAATTTTTTTTTTTTTTTTGTTTTTTATTTTATTTATTTGTATTTGAATAATTTAACTACCAGTGATTGGGACATACTTTACTATGTCCTTTTTTATTTTATTTTATTTTGTTTTTGTTTTTGTTTTGTTTTTTGTTTTGTTTTATTTTATTTTATTTTATTTTATTTTATTTTATTTTAATTACCAGTGATTGGGACATAGTTTAGTATGTCCCTTTTATTTTATTTTATTTTAATTTATTTTAATTTATTTTAATTTATTTTATTTTATTTTATTTTATTTTATTAATTACCAGTGACTTGGCCATACTATTTCACAGTAGGTTTAATCTCACAATCATGTCCATAAAAATAAAAAGGAAAAAATGTAATTAACCCATTTTGTTTTATTTTTATTTTATTTTATTTTACTTTATTTTATTTGTTTATTTTGTTTATTTGCATTTGAATAATTTAATTACCAGTGATTGGGACATACTTTACTATGTCCTATTTGATTTGATTTGATTTGATTTGATTTATTTTTATTTATTTATTTATGTTTTTTATTAGTTACCAGTGACTGGGACATAGCTTACTATTTCACAGGAGTTTTAATCTCACGATCATGTCCACAAAATTAAAAAAAAAGGAAAAACATTAAATTAACCCATTTTATTTTATTTTAATTATTTAATTACCAGTGACTGGGACATAGTTTACAGTTTCACAGGAGGATTAATCTCACAATTGTGTCCACAAAAAATAAAAAGAAAAAAAATAACCCATTGTATTTTATTTGAATAATTTAATTGCCAGTTTAATTAGCTTAAATTTTAAAGTGGTATTTTTTTACTCTGCAGATCATCATTTTTGGTGCTTGACAGCATCAGTCTCTGTTTACTTGTGCTGTAAACCCTGTACATTTGCACAGAATAGTTTTGTGTAGTGTGTTTATTTGAGCAGCATTTCATTTGTTTTAATGAGAGACCAAACAAGGCAAAGTACCCAGTAATAATGTCCCAAATGTGTCTCTGTCTTTCTGTAATGAATGCATTTCCCTTTTCCAAACAGAGATGCATTTTCTCTCTCGCTATCGATCTGTTCAGAGACAGGCTGTCAGTCTCTTTGTCTGATCAATGTGTCTTCTCCTCTAAGATGTCCTGCCGTGTCTTTACACATGAATTTGGCAGTCGAGGCGCCCTCTGCTGGCCCTGTCTCTGACCTCTGCTATATATTAAAGGAAGAGTTCATCCAAAAATGACAATTGTGTCATCGTTTAATCACCCTCACATGGCTCCGAATGCACATGACTTCATTATTCCTTGAAGGATAAATTCTGTGGATGTTTTAAAAGGCTTTTCCGTGTGCTGTCAGCATATAAAGACTGAGAGATACATGAACTGAAATGTGCAATATTCTTTGGATAGCATACAACAGCTTATATTATATTTCTTATATCTTTTTATTTCTAAAATATAATATTTTATTTCTTTTTTCTATTGTTGAAAACTATTTTTAAAGTTTTAGTTACCAAAAACTACACTGAAAAACAGCTTGTTCATAGCTAACTGCTTGAATACTACAGTAAATGTAAACTCTTTTATAAACAGGACAATCTGTAGATCTGTTAATTTGCTTTTTTTTTTTGAAAACTTTTTAATTTTATGTGTTGTTTCTATTTTTATTAGTTTATTTATGCATTTATTTATTTGCTTTAATTTATTTTAATTTTAGTTCTCCAATTTTAACAACTTAAACTAAAATTTTGTACTTTTATTTTTGATTGTTTTTGTCATTTTTATGATTTTTATTTTTATTTCAGTTTTAGTAATTTTAGTACTTTAACTTAAATGTATTTCTATGTATTTTTATTTTAAATTAGTCTGTATGTTTTCACTTTTCATTTTATTTATGGTCTAAGTTGTACTAAGTTTGTACTTTTAATTTTGATTGATTTTGTCATTTTTTTTATTTTTGTTTTTATTTCAGTTTTAGTAATTTTAGTACTTCGTCTTAAACTTTATGTATTTTTATTTAAAATTAAATAATTTTTTTAAGTTTTCATTTTAATTTTGGTTTAAGTTGTAATTTTGTATTTTTTTCTTCTTAGCTTTATTTTTTTTTATTTCAGTTTTAGTAATTTAATAATTTAATAATAATTTTAATAATTTAATTTTTTCAGTTTTAGTATTTTCTAATTTCTTTAAAAAAAAAAAAAAATCATCAAGTTTTCCATCTTTCAGTTAATGAAAAATATTTGAAATCTATTTTTTCTTTGAATTAATTTAATTTTTTTAGTTTTCATTTTAATCTTGATTTAATTGCAATTTTGTACTTTTTCATTTTAAGTGTTTTTTTTTGTCATTTTTATTGTTTTATTTTTTTTTTTTTATTTAGATTTATTTATTTATTTTTAGTTTTAGTAATTTTTGTACTTCAACCTCATTTCTCTGTTTTTATTTTCAAATTGTTTCGTTTTCGTTTGGGTCTAAGTTGCAATTTTGCGTGTTTTATTTTTAGTTTCTTTTTAGCTTTAATGTATTTATTTCAGTTATTTGCCAAAGAAGCATTTCTAATTTTTCATGTAAAAAAAATAATCAAGTTTTTCTATCTGATACTTATATTTTTCAGTTAATGAAAGTGATTTTAATAGCTTAAGTTACCAATAATACAATGGCCAAGAGCAATAACAAACAATAAATGAACCATAAAACTGTGCTGTATTTCAAGTCTTTGTAAATCATGCAATAACTTGAAATTTAATGTTTTAATCTCTAAAAATGATGCTCTCCAGCATTGCTCTCAAGTTTTATCCATGCATACAAAGCCTGCCATTTTATCAGGTTTGTCATCATTGACACCAAACAAATTGGTTCTTGCATGTCTTGTAACTGATAAAATCCCACCAAATTTGAATATGCATAAGTGCAAACTCCTCATTAGAAAGTCATATGTGTTTGGAACAAATGATGACAGAATGGGCCTTTTATGATGAGACCAATTCATGACAATAATGTTTAACAGAGAATTTAATAGACTAAACGGAGTGGATAAAACACCATCTTTGATTTTCCTTTTGAACTCAGAATGCTTACAGCCAAATTGTAGTTCTCCATTAGTTCTTACAGATCATTAAATATTTAATAACCCCATTAGGAAACTAATGGACAACCAGAAACAAGACAACAAACAGACTGAGGAATGAAACACAAAGTTGCGTTTGGAAATGTGAAGCTGTTATTTGGCAGCAGGCAGTGTGCCAGAGGAATCTGTTTACACTCATCAACAAATATTAAAAGTATAATTGCGCTTTAATTGTTTCCTTTGAAATTTGTCGTCCCGTCAGAATTACACAGAAACGAATGACAGAGGGAGTCGTGCGTGATGTTTCCGTACCCATACCGTTTTGGAAAGCTGTTTGTTGTCTAAATTGAAACTGATGAGTCTTCAGAAAGTTAATTTGCGTCGTTGCCTGATAATGACAAATGCAGAAGCGTGTGGACGGCTGTAGGATCCTCTGAGATCAGACGCCTCACCTGTCTAATGAGCACAACTACACCAGACAGAGATATCGAGCGTCAGTGACGGGACGGGACGCTCGCGCTCCCAGCTGTTTAATCTCGTTTGTTTTTGCTGGCTTGTCTTTTAAAATGCTGATTTTTTTTGCTTTCAAGGCTATTTTGATACAGCAGTAGAATATACAGCTGTCAGTCCTGTTTTAAAGTTACATTCATACACAGTTTGTTTTATAACCAATCTGACACCCTTCAGTTTTCAGGACTCAATTACATTGCAAAAAGTGATTGCAAAAATGCATTTTGAAAGTTTGGTAAACCTGAAGCGTTATTTTAGTAATATTTATCTATTAGTATAGTATTATTGAGTTTTAAATGTTGATTTCAGTTACTGAAATCAGTACTTAATATTTTAATTTTCATTCTTCTGTTTTGCATATAATATTTTTAATTTGTTTTACTTCGGTTCTTTTTCAATTAAAAAAATAATTGTAATTTTAATTTTAGTTGCTTGAGAGTATATGAACAGAACAGATCTTTATTCAAAGCTTTTATTTAGTTTTTATTTTTTTATTTTAATTTTAATATTATTTTTACCATTTTATTACGTACTTTTGTCATTTTTATTAGTTTTTATATTTTTATTTATCTTTAATTTATTTTTATTTTTAGTCGTTTTAGCACCTCAACTTATTTTTTTGTTTAACTGTAAGTTTATTTTAAATGTTTAATTTTTCAGTTGTTTTAGTAATGTTTTAAAATATTTTTATTTAGTAATTTTGTATTTAAATATGAGTAGTCATTTATTTTTATTTCAGTTTTATTTTTAGTCGTTTTAGTACTTAAACTTATTTCTATCTGTATTTTAAATAAGTTTGTTTCATTTATTTTCATTTTACATTTTTTGTAGTTTTTAAAATATTTTTGTTTAGTAATTTTCTATTTAAATATGAGTAGTCATTTATTTTTATTTCTGTTTTATTTTTAGTCGTTTTAGTACTTAAACTTATTTCTATCTTTATTTTGAATGCGTTTGTTTTGTTTTATTTTTGTTTTATTTTAAGTTTTTTAATAGTTTTTATTTAGTAATTTTCTATTTAAATATTTATAAGTAGTAATTTATTTTTAGTAGTTTTTTTTTAGTACTTAAACTTATTTTTATCTTTATTTTAGATGAGTTTTTTTTTTATTTTATTTTCAGTTTATTTTTTCAGTTTTTAAATATTTTTATGTAGTAATTTTCTATTTAAATATTTGTGTAGTAATTTATTTTTATTTCAGTTTTAGTAATTTACTACTTCAACATAAACATATTATAACACATTCAGTATATTTATTTCAACTATTTCAGTTTGTATTTCTATGTAGCTTTAATTTTTTTTTTCAGTTTTAGTAAATATAGTACTTGTTTATTTCAATCAGTTTTCAAGGCAGCATTTGTAATTTTCTACTTTTATAATACTTTAATTTTATTTCAGCTCTTTTTCAGTTAACGCAAATGATTTTTTGTAGTTTTAGTTTTATTAACAGTAACAACATTAGACTGAACTAAACCACACTGGACAACTAGTTTAGTCTTTCATCAGCATTTGCTTGAATACCACAGTAAGTGTATGACAGGACTATCTTCTTTTTTGTGTTTTTCAGACGATAAAGCTGAAAGCAGAAGCGCGTCTGGATCTCCTGCGGCAGGTGGGTGTTTCTGTGGACACGTGGTTGAAGAGCGCCATGAACCAGGTGATGGAAGAGCTGGAGAACGAGCGCTGGGCGTCGCTGCCCACCCTCACCACCCACGATCTCTCTCTGTCGGTGAGCAGAGCACCTCTTTACCGAACATCAAAGTCCCTGTCAAAGAGTATCATGCAAATTTTCTCACTTTCATTGATCAGTTTCCAACTGAAACTTATCCAGCTCTGGTGGGCTTTCGTTCTCATGCATTAGATAAAAGAGTCGTGCCAACCTCCCCGACCTGCTGCTTACTGATTCTGTCATTGCCATTGTATTCAGAGCAGCTTAGACAAAGAGTTCAGCAGCACATGCCATTTATGCCAAGTACACGCCATAAGAGTAAAGCTCATTTGACCATTTATGGTTTCATGGTTTTGGTGCACAGTTTACACACTTTCATAGTTATTCTCAAACTTTTTTTCTCAAGCACAGTGCACCTGAAGAATTGATTATTGTCATCAAATGAAATGGAGGATTTTATTTGTTTATTTATTTATTATAAAACACTTATACTACATTTAGATTATTTAAAATGTATAATATTTTTAATTAAATAAAAATTACATTGTAATATTTATGATGATATTTATAATATTTATTTGTTATAAATATTTAAAATATATTTGTAAATTCCAAATATAAATTTCTAAAATAAATAAAAAAAATTACATATTTGTATTTTAAATATTTTAGATTTTAAATATATTTTATCATGTATTGTTTAACATTATCGATATTTTGTCATTCGATAAACATTTATATTATGTATTTATTATGTTTATTTGTTATATTTAAAAATGCTTTTATAATAATAATATTATTATTATTATATTTAGATTACTTAAAATGTTTTATTGTTTTATTATATAAAAATAATATTTATATATTTATAATTATATTTAAAATACTTATTATATTATAAATATATAATTCCAAATATAAAATAAATTGTTAAAGAAAAATTAAAAATTAGATATTTATATTATATTTTAATTATATTTATCTTAGAAAATTATGGATATTTTATTATTATATTTATAATATTTTATTTAGTAATGCTAAATATTTGTACTTATTTATATACATGTTTATTTGATTGTATAATAATAATAATATTACATTTAGATTATTTGAAATTTATAAATGTTTCATTTTTATTTTATTTTTAAAAAATCACATTGTAATATTTGTTTATTATCATATTTATATTTATTTGTTATATTATAAATATTTGAATTATAGTTGTAAATTCCAAATATAAATGTATAATATAAATTGTTAAATTTATTAAAAAATTATATTCATCATGTATTGTTTAAAAATGATACATATTTTATTATTATATTTAATAATGATAAATATTTGTACTTATTTATAATAAATAAATAAACATATATATTATGTATTTATTCTGTTCATTTGTTTATAATAATAATACTATTTAAATTATTTGAAATGTATAAATGTTTTTTTTATTTACATTTTATTAAATCCATAATTATAATATAATATAATATATTTATATTTAAAAAATGTATTTATAATAATAATAATAATCTTCTGCATACACTTAACTAATCCACAAATATAAATAAAGGCACGTACTATAATAGCTTTTATTTTACAAAATAATTCTAATAATATTCTCACTTTTTCTGGCTAATATGCATCTGCTAAATTAATAAGTAAGTAGTGTCTCATACTTTTTTACAGCCTTTTTGCTCTCTTGATATTTCACTAACTGTTACATGCTAATGTTTTGTAGCTAAAGACTGGTTGAAATGTAAAAATCCATGTATGTGTGCTGCAGGTTGACTAATCGGGGGTAAAATTTGCGTATGAATTTATATAGTCTATAAAAGTATAAGAATAGTGCAGTAATGTGGTTAAGCACGAGTGCGAAGTGCCGCGAGGCTAAAACATGAACAAAGCGTAAAGCACAAGTGTGGCATGGTGTGTCAAGGTCATTGTAAAGATTGAGTGATTTTAGGTAAGACAGCAGAAATATAAATAATGTAGTGGAGTTTAGCCCACAGCGCCGACAGATTGACCTCCGTCTGTGGTTTAATATTCAGCTCACAGCGCCCTGCAGCACACAGACAGACAGAGATTTAAAGGAGAACATAAGAGTAAGGTAGAAGACAAGGAGACACGGCAGCAATTGATGCGAGTTTGTAAACCTGAACCACGCGTCTGCTGATCTCTGTCCCTTTTAGGATGAGAGTAAGAGCAAAGACGATATATGAAATGAACAGAGAAAAAAGTTATTATAGATACTTGATACTTTCTGTGTGGAAATGAGGCTTTAACTTCTAAAGAGGCTTTAGTTGTACTAAAAGGCCTTTTACTTGTTAAAAAAAAGTAGTTAATCAGGCGACCTTGTGCACTGCAGGTTTTCCAGCAGTTAATCTGTATGACCTCATCTCAAGCTGTTTTATGCTAGGAGTGGGCGTGGCTTGTGGAATTGTCTCCGCCCACCACTTCAAAGGTTACAGATTACATTGACCTCACCAGGTCTCATAATTCAGTTCTTTTGACCTTCACTGACTGACTCTGGATCAGTTTTCATCCACTGTAAGCAGTTAAATCCGGTTATGTGAGAGAGACATTAAACACCTGTGAAGGTATGAGTGTCCAATGCCTGTGTCCTTTGATCTTAATCTTCCGTTTGCCACGTTTTGTCTTTTGGGAAAAATGGTCACCTGATCCTCTCTAGTCCAATGACATTATCCTATCAGGGAGGGCGGAAACTAAGTAGAGTCCACACCTATGGAGCGCTGGTCTGTTGAGCTGTTTGTTTCATGCCTGTGTATGTTAGCTAACAAAGAAAACCTCTGACAGACTTTTTAAAGGTTATTGACCGATATTGAACCAATAAGTGAGCTGTGGTGTTGTCGTGTTTCTGTAGACCACGGTGGATTTGGACAGAGAGGAGGGAGAAGAATTGGAAGAGAACATGGAGACGTACGACGACAGCAGCTCGAGTCCTTCAGGTACCCTGAGGAACTACCCGCTCACCTGTAAGGTGCTCTACTCGTACAAGGTAAAAGATGCCAACTCATACATGTCATTTGGGTTTAGGATTGATCTAAAAAGCTTGGGGACCAGTGATGTTGAAACATGAGCTAATAAAAATCTGTTTTGTTTATTAAAATAAAGGTGGATTAAAATAAAATATAAATATTAGATAAAAAACATCAACTTTAAAAACTTATACTAGTATAAAAAAACTTATAATAAATATGTATTATGTATTGATATAATTTCATGTATTACAAATAAAAATAAAAACAAAAAAGTTTTAAAAATGTATTTCTAATAAATTATGCATAAAATTATATTTTAAAGTAATACATATGCATATTGTGTTTCTAATGTATTCATTTTATTTTATTACAAATAAAACATGGGTTTTAAAAGGTATTTTTAATTATATAATATTTTTTATAACAATTAAATGACAAAATATTCTATTAAGAAACTATAAATATTTAAACTATTAAAAATGAGTTTTGTTTATTGAAACATTAATTAAACATTATATAAACATTAATTAAAATAAAATATAAATATTTAAAAAAAATGTATGCTAGTATAAAAACAAAGTTATAATAAATATGTATGTATTAATATAATTTCTTGTATTACAAATAAAAATATTTTATAATAAATTATGCATAAAATGATATTTTAAAATAATGCATGTGTATTTGTTTATAGAAATGTTTATATGTATTAATTTTATTTTATTTAACATTTATTACAAATAAAACATGGGTGTTAAAAGCTATTTTTACATTTATAATAAATTACACAATATTATATTGAGAAACTATAAATATTTAAACTTAATAATCTGTTTTGTTTATTGAAATAAAGGTAAATAACATAAATATTAAACTAAAAGCTTCAACTTTAAGAACTTTAAAAATACTAGTATGAAAAAATAATTTAATAAATATTTATCATGTATTAATATAATTTCATGTATTACAAATACAAATAAAAATAAAAACAAAAAATATAATCTATTATAATATTATAATAAATTATGCGTAAAGTAATACATATGTATTTTGTTATAGAAATGTGTTTTGTGTATGAAATAAAGGTGAATTAAAATAAAATATAAATATTAGACAAAAACTTCAATTTTAAAAGCTTATACTAGTAGTATTTGTAATATTTATTATGTATTAATATTATTTCATGTATTACAAATAAAAAAACTTTAAAAAGTTTTTATTTATAATAAATTATGCATATTAGATGAGAAAATTACAAAACTTAAACTAAAATTAGAAATGTTGCCTTGGCAACTAACTTTTTAAAACAAGTTGAAGTACAGGTAAGTTGTAAGTTGAAGTACTAGGTTGAAATTAAAATAATTTGAAGTAAAATTACAAAAAAAACTTGAAAATTAAACTAAATATAAATATTTAAGTAAATGTATGAACATGACAAAAACCCCAAAAATGACTAAAATGAAAACTGAAAATTGAAAATAAAAATTAAATTCAAATATTAATAAATACTGTACTAAATAAATAATACTAAAATATCATGTAATAAAGCTCAACAGTGTCTCTTCAGTGCTTTACACATGACACCATCTGAAAAAAAAAAAGTTTTGAGAAATGTCAAGTCACTCTGGCATTGCTTGATTTATAATATTGATTTTTTTGTTATCACAAACATGACCTTGTTAAGATAAAACCCACCCGACACCCCCCATAACATGATGTCCTGACTGATCTGCTGAAATGCAGATGTTGGTCAGTAATTGGTTGTGATAGTGGGCTGCAATTTATCACATGCACATTTATTGTTTTAATGCAGGCAGTTGTTACAGGCTACAGTCTTCAGGTTATCATTTTACATTGGTGCTTTATATTTTTATCTGTCATTCTGCTGCCAAACACAATAAGTATTTTAAAATTGTTATTATTAAAAATTGTGATTATTACACACCTTTGCATTTTATTGCAACATTCTTTTGTTTATGAATATTGTGTCTAAAATATCAGCTGATTTCTGGAGAAATATTAACCTGCACAGTTGACCATGCATTGCTCAATAGTTTTTTTCCCCTCTCTATTTCTCTCAGGCGTCTCAGCCCGATGAACTAACAATCGATGAGCATGAGATGTTGGAGGTTATAGAAGATGGAGACATGGAGGACTGGGTGAAGGTAAACCAATCAAACCTGGCTTATTTCAGCAGTTAAACACAACCTGCTCGAGTTTATTTCGGTTAGACTGCAATTTGTCTCTTTGGGATGAATCACTTGATGACCATGGACCACAAAACCAGTCAAAAGGGTCAATTTCATGAATTTGAGATTTATACATCATCTGAAAGCTGAATAAATAAATTTTCCATTGCTGTACGGTTTGTTAGGAAAGGGACAATATTTGGCTGAGATGCAACTATTTAAAAATCTGGAATCTGAGGGTGCAAAAAAAACCAAAATACTGAAAAAATCCACCATTAAAGTTGTCCAAATGAAGTTTGTTGCAATGCATATTACTACTCAAAAATTAAGTTTTGATATATTTACAGTAACTTACACAATATCTTCATAGAACATGATCTTTTCTTAATATCCTAATGATTTTTGGCATAAAAGAAAAATCAATAATTTTGACCCATCATGTATTTTTGGCTATTGCTACAAATATACAAGTGCTACTTAAGACTAGTTTTGTGGTCCAGGGTCATAAATGTAGATGAAAAGGATTTTGCTGTGATTTGTATCAAAAAAGTAAGATTTACACAGAATTCCAATTATTCCTAAAGTTCTACACACAAACTTTTTGAATTCTTTGGAAATCTTTAGATCTTTCTGCTGAGTTCTAAATGAATGCAAGTTCCATTTGGGCCTGTTTATAGGTTTATTACTAATTGTTTTGGTTTAGTTGATTATTATTATTATTATTATTATTATTATTATTATTATTATAAATAAAATTTGTATGAGAATTCTTTATCTCAGTTTAAAGGAGAAGTCCACTTCCAGAACAACAATTTACAAATAATGTACTCACCCTCTTGTCATCCAGGATGTTCATGTCTTTCTGTCTTCAGTCGTAAAGAAATTGTTTTTTGAAGAAAAACATTTCAGCATTTTTCTCCATATAATGGACTGATATGTTGCCCCAATTTTGAACTTCCAAAATGCAGTTTAAATGCGGCTTCAAAAACGATCCCAAATGCGGTTTTAAACGATCCCAGCCGAGGCAGAAAGGGTCTTATCTAGCGAAACGATCGGTTATTTTCATTAAAAAATACAATTTATATACTTTTTATTCTCAAACGCTCGTCTTGCCTTGCAGTCCTTGAACTCTGTGTATTCTGGCTCAAGACAGTTAGGGTATGTCGAAAAACTCCAATTGTATTTTCTCCCTCAACTTCAGAAATCATTTCAAAATCATCCTACATCACTGCAGAAGTTCCGACCCAGTGTTTGCAAAGTGAACATGCAAAGAAGATCAAACATCCTTAACAAAAAAAGTAAAACAACGATATAGGATGATGTCGAGGTTGAGGGAGAACATGAGATGGGAGTTTTTCGACATACACTAACTGTCATGAACCGGAAAAAACAGCCCAGTTATAGCAAGACAAGACGAGCGTTTGGCATTAAAAAGTATATAAATTGTATTATTTTTATTAAAATAACCGATTGTTACGCTAGATAAGACCCTTCTTCCTTGGCTGGGATCGTTTACAACAGCATTTGGGATCTTTTGAAGCCGCATTTAAACTGCATTTTGAAAAGTTCACAATTGGGGCACCACATCAGTCCATTATATGGAGAAAAATGCTGAAATGTTTCCCTCAAAAAACATAATTTCTTTACGACTGAAGAAAGAAAGACATGAACATCATGGATGACAAGGGGGTGAGTACATTGTTTGTAAATGGTTGTTCTGGAAGTGGACTTCTCCTTTAAAGTTACAATGAAACAGAAGTAGCAACACCTTTTTACAATAACAGTCATTCACAATAAGATCAGTATCATTTATTTAAAAATATTAGAACTTTTTTTTTCCATGCAGGCGTTAACACATTTTACTATGTTTAGGTTAATTTGAGATGTTTAACTCCAAAATTACTGCAGAGAAGTCTGGAAATTCCGTTTGAATTCCAGTGTTACTCCGAATGTTCCGTTTGCAAACTTTTTGAATTTTTGCTGAGTTCTGAGTCAGTGCAGACTGCATGTGGGCCTTTGTCCTTGCATGTTTGGTTCTTGATTATTATCAGTTGAGTATTATTGTTATGAAAAATATGATGATTCCATCAGCTCTGTTTAAGACATTTACCATGTTTAGATGAATTCCAGAGTTTTTCTGAAGAAAATTGGATAAAAGTGCAGATTAGTACAGATAAGTGACTGCTGCTGAATGTTGTCATGGTTAATTCCAGGCGCGGAATAAGACTGGTCAGGTGGGCTACGTTCCAGAGAAGTACCTGCAGTTCCCCACGTCCAACAGCGTACTGAGCATGCTCCAGTCCCTCGCTGCTCTGGACGCACGGTCACACTCCTCCAGCAACTCCACTGAGCCTGAGCTGGCATCAGGCAGCTTTAATGGAGACAGCAGCAGTGAGTCACTCTCACACACACACAAGCACAGAGAGAGATGGGTGAATGTTGATGGTTCGTGTGAGTGATGATGACTCACATTGCATCTAAATGTTCATTCTGACCTTTATTAATGAAAATGTGTCAAAGTACTATTGTGTTGTTGTTTTTTTAGACATAGTACATAGTACAAACATGGAGAACTTGGAAATATACTACCAGTCAAAAGTTTTTGCACAGTAAGATATTTAGTGTTTTTTGAAGAAGCCTTTCTGCTCACAAAGCCTACATTTATTTGATCCAAAATACAGGAAAAATCAGTAATATTGTAAAAATAGTTTTACTATTTAAAATAAGTGCTTTCTATTTGAATATATTTTAAAATGGAATTTATTCCTGTGATCAAAACTAAATTTTCAGCATCATTACTCCAGTCTTCAGTGTCACATGATCCTTCAGAAATCATTTTAATATGCTGATCAAAAGTACATTTATAATGTTACAAAAGAGTTCTATTTTAAATAAATGCTTACTATTCATTAAAGAAACCTGAAAAAGCTGTTTTAACATAATAATAATAATAATAATAATAAATGTTTTTTGAGCAGCAAATCAACATATTAGAATGATTTCTGAAGGATCATGTGACACTTAAGACCGGAGTAATGATGCTGAAAATTCAGCTTTGAAATTAAAGGAATAAATTACATTTTGAAATATATTCAAATAGAAGACAGTTATTTTAAATAGTAAAATTATTTCATAATATTACTGCTTTTGCTGTGTTTTTAATCAAATAAATGCAGGCTTGGTGAGCCAAAGAGACTTCTTAAAAAAAAAAAAACATTAAAAATCTTCATGTACAAAAACTTCAGGGAATCGGCCTGAAAATAAATAAGGTCTTAAAAATGATAAATGATTGGACATTTCTGAAAGAAGCTATTTTATTTTGCATTAAATTCATCAAAAGTGACAGTAAGGGCATTTATAATGTTACGAAAGATTTAAATCTCGAACAAAGTTTCTATTCATCAAAGAATTCCGAAAAAAGAAATGTTTCTTGAGCAGCAAATCAGCATATTAGAATGATTTCTGAAGGATCATGTGACACTGAAGACTGAAAATTCAGCTTTGATCACAGAAATAAATTACATTTCAAAATATATTCAAACTCTAAACAGTTATTTTAAATTCTAATAATATTTATCTGTTTTTACTCATTTTTGGTCAAATACATGTAGCCTGGGTGAGCATTAGAGACTTATTTTAATTAAATCTTACCATAAAACTTTTTTAAAGTTGCAAGTTGTGAAAATGACTCGATCTATGACCTTTAAAAAGTGTATGCCACTGTAAAAAGTGTAAGTCTATCCCTCACGGCCTCATTTTTACCCGCATTAAATTCACTGTGCCATCTAAGCTGACTGAGGTGTATTAATAACCTCTTTCTTTTCTTCTTCATCTCTCCCAGTGAGTTTTGTCAAGGCCATGTACGACTACGAGGGTCAGACGGATGACGAGCTATCTTTCCCTGAGGGAGCCATCATCCGCATCCTCAACAAGGACAACCAAGAGGACGACGGCTTCTGGGAAGGCGAGTTTAACGGTCGAGTGGGCGTCTTTCCGTCCGTGCTGGTGGAAGACCTGACAGCCTCAGAAAACGGAGACACTCACTGGGGAACGGACACACAGGTATTGAGACTCTATGTCCACACTTATTGTGTGCTTCTGAGTGGGTTTGATGTCTGAGGCCTGGCGTTGTTGATTACAGACATGGCTGCTTCCTTCCTGTAATTAACATCATCCGGCCACATCAAAGCCTTTCTTGTTATCCTGTTGGAGCTAATCATGTAAATACAGACATAATAAAACTGTACTTTAATCATATGATTTAATTACTTGACCAAAATAATAATAAATGTGTTCTTTGACAGTTGAATACCTAATATGATTCAGAGTTTTATATAATTTAATAAAATACAATATTTTATTCTCACCAAGGCTGCGTTTATTTGATATTTGATAAAATTGTGAAATATTATTACAATTTAAAATAGCTGTTTTCTATTTGAATATGTGTTAAAATTAAATTTATTTCTGCAATCAAATCTGAATTTTCAGCATCATTACTTCAGTCTTCAGTGTCACATGATCCTTTAGAAATCATTCTAATATGCTGATTATCTGCTTATCGATTTTTGTGGAAATCATTTTATATCTCATAATTCTTTGATGAATATGAAGCTCAAAAAAACATGAAATTAAATTAATTATCAATAAAAAAGAGATTTCTTTTACTGACCCCAAACTTTTGAACTCTAGTGCATATTAACATTGTCTGACATCAAACAGTTTACACAAGGCTTGGCAAGGATACGCTGACTTAGCAATCTAACGTGCGTTGTCGTTCCCAGGTGTCCCCGTGCCAAAGGCTTCATTCATCACTTCCTCCTCTGCCGCTGTACGACCAGCCGCCCTGCAGTCCGTACACGAGCCCGGAGACCAGCAGCGCTCCCTCGCTGCCCCGCTCACCGTCTGTCAACGGAGAACACAAACTGCCCATCCCGCAAAAAGCCGCCGTTCATAGTAAGACACTCGTCACTGCAGATACTTCCGGCATGAATTCTCCTGTGTTACTCTGTTTATTTGAGTGTGTTAATGTTTTCATTTTTCATTTGTTTTAGATCATAATTCCAGCTTAAGTCCAGAGAGCCCAGGATTCTCTCAGCCGCTGAGACTCACTCCGGACGGATCCGGCCCTGGAAAACTCAGACCTGTATGTCAACAACAATACAGTACAACAGATTTGCATCATTTGACTCAAATGTGTTTTTATACTGTTTTGTGAACATCCTGCATTTTAAAATTATGTGTAAGATTTTGCAATTTCTAGTGTCATTTCAGTATACTGAGATACTATTATATTTTGCATACATTTTTATTAATTTATAAATAAATTAAATTTATTTAATTTTATTATATTTTTAATTAATTTAATTAAGTTTTTCTTTTATTTTCATTTAATTTTTTTTTTCATTTTTGTATTTTTGTCAGTTTTATTCTTTTTTATTTTAATTTTATTTTATTTATTCATTCATTGTAAATATGCCTATATTGTTATGAATCATTTTTATTTCAGTTTTAGTTATTTTAGCGATTCAAGTGAAAAAACTAAATATATAGTTTTTTAAATTTTATTTCAGTTAACATTTATTTTATTACAAGAATAATATAACATAAAATAATATAACACATTATTTTATTAAGTATTTTCTGTTAATTTTAATTTAATTAATTTTATTTTTAATTAATTTAATTAATAATTCTTTTTTGTGTGTTTTTGCCATTTTATCCTTTTTTATTTTCATTTTATTTATTTATTTATTTATTGTAACTAAATAAAAAAATTCTACTAGCTGAAATATATATATATATATATACACACATATATGAAATGTTTTTTAATTTTATTTCAGTATTCATTTATTTTATTTCAAGTATTTCTATTAATTTTATTATATTTTTAATTCTTAATTCTTTTTTCATTTTTTTTATTGTAAATATGCCTATATAGTTGCAAAAGTTTCTCACTAGTCCAGAGAATATATATTTTTATAACTTATGTTTTTATATTTTATATATTTTTAGAATTTTATAGAGAAACTTTTATCTGTGTGAATCCCAGGAAATTAGTCAGTAACACATACAAACCATATTTTATCATCAAAAAATATTTTTCATGAAGAATATTAAGTCTATTTCAGAGTTATTAAGATTATTTAGGTTTATTAAAACACAGTTGAGGAATTTTTCTCACTTAATTCTCTTTTAAATAATGAAAATAATCATTTAAATGAACATATTGATTTAAATAGTTCATAATATTTTAAAATATTAATTTATATAATGATATTTTATTGTTATAGAATTTTGTACAAATACAATATTATAAATATAATCATTTTAAGATTCTTTATATATATATATATATATATATATATATATTATTTTTTGGAGGACCTACACATTTCACTTATTTTATAAGCTATCTGTTCTCTAATAATATCTTTTCTCTATTTATAAGATAGCTCTTCTCTAATAAACTCTATTTTGTGTGTGTGTGTGTAGGTTCGGGCGGCACCTCCTCCTCCGAAGCAGCATGCGCGCAGACAGGTGGAGAAAACCGAAGAGGTGGAGATCACGCTGGTGTAGAGCGCCGCTCTAGTGGACTGAGAACAAACCCCATCTGACCTCTAACCCCTCCCACTCCTCACGAAAGGGGCGGGGCGTGCGTTAACCCGCCCAATGAGCATCCTTAGATCCCGAGGGGGGCGGAGAAGAGCATCTCAAAGGCATCCCTTTTCATAAAATACAAACACCTCTTTTGGCGTCACAGACTGTTTGGTGCCTTAAACCGCTTTCATGCCAAACTCTAATCCTTGTATTCGTAATTACGTTATCGTGCGACGGGAAACTTTGTTAATCCACTCAATGCCAGTTAATTTGTGCAAAATTAAGGTTGATGTGAACGTTTGCGGTGAAAGGAATCTCTGAGAAGAGCCAAACACGCAATACTAGAAATTAAAGGATGTTGCGGGAGTGAAAAAGGGGTCAGCCACGAATAGTCCATTTACCATTTACGTATTTCATATGTAATAGCACAGTACATTACTGTCGTCATAGGAATGTTATATTCATCGCAGATCATGACGGAGAAAGGGAACTGTACATAAAAGGCTACAAAAGAGCGGTAGAGGAGAACGAGGGTGAAAAAGAGAGGAAGGCTGGTTACTTCGCTCTTTTTTTCTCATCCGTTTAGCTTCTTTCTGTCTTGTGTTGATCTGAAAAAAAAAGTACTAACTACATAGCTATATCCTTTTCCTCAACTTTTCATTATGAAGACCAGTGTTTGTATGTATTACTAATATTTAGTCCTCAGAAACGATGCGTAAAGATGCGTCTCCGAGCGCGAGGCGGCGAATATTCTGCGTCCGTAATCATGGAAATATACCGATCAATATACAAGTATCAGTTAAAGTGCTTTTCCAGCCTAACGCATTTCTCATTGTCATGTAGAGGACTGAACGGACGTGCTGCGTTTCTTTTATGGCAGTATTTAGGATGAATGTGACGGGAGAGATTCCCTCCGACAAGCACAGAAAAGGTGGAGATTTTTCAGTTGAATTATCGCCGACGAACGCAAACCTATTATCGTGTCCTAAGTGCATTTCCTCCCTACGAGGGGCAGCTACGTTGTCTTTTTTTTGCAGTTCAAGAGACATCTTAGATTTATCATTTTAATTCATTTCCACAGTGTTTTTATGCATATCTCAATTTATTTCTGAAGTTTCAGTGCTTTGACACCCTTCATTTTATCTTTTATTTTAATATCCGTGTATCCCAGCTGCCTCTTTCGGATGATGAAGCTGCCCAGCGTCGTGTTATTCATCTCGTGAGAGTGACTGATTGTAGTTTTCCCATATCATTTGAAAGAGAAGAGAGTTATTATGTTCATTACATAATGTAGACGGTGGAAGGATTTAAAGGAAAATCCATTTTGTGAAATGGTACCATAGTTCTGTTAAGCAAGAACAGGGTCATTACGAAAAGAACGTGTGTGCGAGACGTTGGAGGAGAAACAAAAAAAGTTTGTTTGGTAGCCTTTTTTTAAATCGGAGCGGAAGATGTTTGAGTATCTTCCCCTTGTTTCTATTTTCCTCTGTCACAACCTATTTTCTTGTTGATCTCGTTGAGATCTTTTGAATGTTATCAAACTTGTTTTGAAGTTTATGGTTAGAGGTTAAAGCCCATTGTGTCAAAAACTGTTCTCGCCTACGAAACGAACGCAAAATTTTGATATTTTCATTTGCATTTTTTTAAATGGCGCTCCCGGTTTTCTCGGCCAGTTTCAACTCTTTGGAGCTTCTTCAATAGCGTTAGCTGCATATTCTAGTTGTTTTTATTTCTAAAGTGATTTTATTTGCATTTATTACAATTTGAAGGTGATTCCGAGCTGCTAGAAAAAAAATAACAGATGGAATAACAACAATTGACTGTTGCTGCAGTGACAATATCAGAGAACAGGTGAAAAATATTCTTTCTGCATATTATTAGCTGTAAAATTATTTGTATTTATTGTGTACAAATGTTAAATAAAAAATTGGGGAAAGTGCTTCTGTTTGTTTGCTTCTGTTTCTTTTATGAATGCAGCCAGATGTGAATGCATAAATTGCGTCTTTCTGTATTTTATAATTTATATTTAATGTTTAGTGTTTATTTGCATTTAATTTTTTTAACTATATTCAGACATGCCCCAAAATGTTAATTATTTTACCAAAATAAGAGGGATCATACAAAATGCATGTTATTTTTTTCCATTAGCACTGACCTGAATAAGATATTTTACATAAAAGACATTTACATGTAGTCCACAAGAGAAAATAATAATTGAATTTTATAAAAATGACCATGTTTAAAAGTTTCTTAATATTGTGTTGTTTCCAAAATGATCCACAATTGTGTTTTTTTGTTTAGTGATAGTTGTTCATGACTCCCTTGTTTGTCCTGAAGTGAAACTGCCTGTTGTTCTTCAGAAAAATCCTTTAGGTCCCACAAATTCTTTGGTTTTTCAGCATTTTTGTGTATTTGAACCCTTTTGAACAACGACTGTATGATTTTAAGATCCATCTTTTCACACTGAGGACAACTGAGGGACTCATATGCAACTATTACAAAAGGTTCAAGCGCTCAATGATGCTTTAGAAGAAAAAAACATGCATTAAGAGCCGGGGGTGAAAACTTTTGGAATTTAAAGATCAGGGTAAATGTAACTTATTTTGTCTTCTGGGAAACAAGTATGCATCTTGTGTAGATTCTGAAGGGCAGTACCAAATTGAAAAAAAAATTATATTTAGGTAAAATAAGAAAAATAAGCACATCATCTTTCTTTTCAAAAGTTTTCACCCCCCGGCTCTTAATGCATTGTTTCTCGTTCTGAAGCGTCGGTGAGGGTTTGAACCTTCTGTAATAGTTGCATATGAGTCCCTCAGTTGTCCACAGTGTGAAAAGATGGATCTCAAAGTCATGCAGTCATTGTTGGAAAGGGTTTAAATACACAAAAATGCTGAAAAACCAAAGAATTTGAAGGACCTGAAGGATTTCTTCGGGTAATTTAACTGCAGGACAAACAAGGGACTCACTAAACAAAAAAACAGCTGTGGATCATTCAGAAAACACAGTATTAGGAATCAAACATATATAAAATTTTGAACAGGGTCATTTTTATAAATTAAACTATTATTTTCTCTTGTGGACTACATGTTAACGTCTTTAATGTGAAATATCTTATTCAGGTCAGTACTTTAATAAAAATTAACATTTGCTTATTTTGGTAAAATAATTAACATTTTGTAGATTCTGCAAGGTGTATGTAAACTTTTTACCTCAACTGTAACTGCAAAAAATGCAAACCTATTACATATGTCCGAAGTGGACAAACATTTGAAAACAAACACATTTCGAGTGTTTGAAAGTTTAAATTTAAATATTTTTAAAATTAATTAAAATTGTCAGATGCTTTGTGTTTATATGTGTGAATGTTTTAAAATTGATTTAAAAGCTAGAGTGTTTTGTTGGATGATATCTGTTTTATCAAATCATGCTGCTTGTCAGTTTTCAAAAGAGTGGGCGGTTCTCCCAGAGTTCCATGTAAATAACAGAGACATGTTTCCTGCTGGGAAATGAGATACGAGGCTAAACGTGCAGTCGCCCTCCTCGTCTCCATTCTTTCTCCATCCACAGAGTAATGAGTGTGGATTTTTCTCATATTTCTACAAGAACAAAATGTTTCAGCATGGTAATTTTATGCAGCCACATGGAATGAATGAGAAACTTCCACTCTAAAGGAAATTAGATGGCTTGTGTTAAAGTTTATTTGTGCTCCAACCCAGAAGGTACGTATTACAGTTTGTTTTAGCCAATTCTTAAATGTTTCTGTACCTACAGATAAATATGAACTTGAATTAATGTGTTTTAAAGGTTGCAGGAATTCATCTACACCTTTTTTATGCAACGCTTCTAAGCATCACATGCGCTCTAATGTGCAAATGAGATTTTGTAGTCATACAGGCTTGAAATTATATGATTAAATTACTTTTTTTTTAGTTTAGCTTTTTTTTAAATCAGCCCGAAGCCTAACTTTAATTCATCAAAGACTGTTTTCTGATTGCAAAATAATGTGGTAATATTTTAATAAAAGTTTAGAACTTTTTCTCCTTTGGAATAATATGCACTGATAAAAATGTTCACCGCAAGACCAGAAAAGTGCATTAAGTAAAGATGGTTAAATTTGATTCCATAATAACCTTAAAGATCTGGGCTAGTAAAATCACAACTGAAATGTTGACTGTGTTGCAGAATCTGTGGTTGAGAGGAGGTTACTAAGGCAGAGAGTTTTCCCCAGACTGAGAGAATACTGCAGATGCACATATGGAGTTGAGTTCAGAGTAAGCAAACATTGACATCTTCTGTCAGTATGTAAAGTGTTTGATCAGCTTGTAAGTTTAAATTTAATTCTGAAGAACATCATAGTTTGTTGCATCCAGCTGACAGTAACTAATGATTTTTCCCACTAGCAATTGTGTTTTAATCTATAAACATGAATAAATAATGGTTATTTCTTTCATTGGAACATTGAGCATTAAACAGGCCCTCCTACTGTCTCATTATCTAAACATCATGCATATTTAATTGTGCAAATGACAAAAGACTGACTGGGTTAGTATTGAATGTTTCTTGTTAACTCTATTTCTGTACTGCTCTCGAAAAGCACGTCAATACACATTTTACAGCATATAAAACACTGGTTGTTTTGGCTAATAGTATGGGATCTGGGCCACCAACACAAAGCCGTCTTTGAATCTTCTGCATCATCCCACTACAACAACAAACAATAAAAGTAAACAAAAAGTGTATATGGATTCAATCTGTCTGCAGGTTATTGACCCATATGAAGCAGCAGATCCCAAAAACTGGCCTGCGCAGAAGGAACGACTGCAGATACTGGAGGATTGCAGGAGAAATTCTCTGGGACCTTTCTTTGTGGTAACTTTTAGCTCAGTACAGCATGATTTAAACTTGGGATGTGTACAGTGGTCAAACGTTTACATACACATTGCAGATTATGCAAAATGGTAATTATTTAACCAAAATAAGAGGAATCATACAGAATGCATCCATCATTTCACACTGAGGACATGCGAGGTAATCATATGCAACTATTACAGAGGGTTCAAACGCCCACTGATGCTCCAGAAGGAAGTGCACTGCATTAAAAGCCAGGGGGTGAAAACTTTTGAATTTACACATCAGGGTAAATTTCAATTATTATGTCTTTTGGGAAACATGTAAGTATATTCTGTAGCTTCTGAAGAGCAGAACTAAATGAAAAAAATATGATATTTAGGCCAACCCCCCCCAGTTTGTAATGCATTGTTTTTTCCTTCTGAAGCATCAGTAAGCATTTGAACCTTCTATAATAGTTATAAATGATAGTCCCTCAGTGTGAAAAGATGGATCTCAAAATCATGCATTGCATTGCATTCAGAGCTCGTTAATGAACGCATGAAAAAAAATATTCTGATTTTAATTGAGTAATATTTGGGTTGAGAAACTTACAAAATTAACTTAGTTTTTGTCTCTTGATTCAGGGGCTGGTTGGTGAACAGTATGGAGACGCATGTTTACCTGAGCAGATTGAAGCTTCTGAGTTCCAGTCTGTTCTCCAGGTATGTCAGCAAATGGGCCTTAGGACTGACATTCTAGAGAGATGCTACCAGAGAGATGAAAACACCATTCCTCCCTCGTTTTGTATACTTGATGCATCAGGACATTTTAAACACCCTGGTGAGCAGGTAAGTAACATGTACTGCATTGTTGGTGCATGGAAGCAGATCATTTAGTTAAACTCTTTTATCATCAGAGAGAGAATCCAAATAAAGAGAACAACTGGTGTGAGCTACTTCCAGAGTTGAGGAGAATCCTACATGATGTTGTGAACCAGTGTGTTCAAGAGGGGATTATGACACATGAAAAAGCTCGGAAATATTTCCAATCAGGTGAGTCAGTCTTTTTCTAATTGCATAAATTTGCAACATATTCCAAATCAAAACTGTCTAATTTATGTTTATCAAACCAGCTCTTGAAAATGACATCCGCTATGCATACGAGGACCATTCCAGTGACGATATTGCAAGATGTGTTTGCTACGTTCACAAAATAAATATCCCATTGAAATCAATTGGATTGCCTCCAGAGAAACAAGCCCAGTTCCACCAACTGACCCAGCTCCGAGACCACTTCCTGCCAAGCATGGTTGCATTCCACCAAGCCTTGGTGTATAGCACCACCACGAAGTGCAACTGTCTGCAAGGTTACACACCTGAGATGAGGCTCAACTTTGCTGTTGGCCTGAGTGAACAGATACATTCAGATCTCAAGAAACTCATTGACAGCAATGTCTCAAATGAAAGGACTGTTATAGTCGACGAATTTGGCCAGAAAGATCTGTGCCACATCTTTTCTTCTCTTTACAGAATTGAACGAGCAGAAGCCGAACATATCAAATCATACCTAGAGGGGGAAAATACAAAATTTCCCTTCATACTCAATGGTAGACCATGCTCAGGCAAAACTGTGCTTCTGGCTCACTGTGCAAGTCAGGTATCTGAAAATGTTTTGCAATGTTTGTGGTTGAATACTTTTAGTAGTATATTCTGTGACATTAATATGGGCTTTTGCATTTGCAGGCATCTGTATGGTTGAAGAATCTGGATCCTGAGATCATTGTGTACTTCATAGATGTCAACAACTCCTTGAGACAGCTTCTCAAAGACATTTGTAAAAGGGCTGATTCAAGTAGTACCTGTGTCAACAACATCTATCAGCTTAAGGAAAACTTTAAAAGGCTCCTGACCGCAAGATCACCATCCAAGAATCCTTTGGTGCTCATCATAGATGGTCTTGACCAACTGCCAAAGACTGATGGACAACTTGACTTGACATTACTTCCCGAATCATTAGCTCCAAATGTAAAGCTTATCATTTCTATCAACGTAAACAGGCCTGCCCTTCTCGCTACTCTAAAGATGTATTACCCAGATTCAACTGTGTTCTGTGAGTTGCAAGAAGTAGAGAGTAAAAGTTGCAGCCAGCTACTGACAACACTTCTTCAGGAGTCCAACAGAAAGATCACATCAGGCCAACAGATGTATGTGAATCAGGCGTTTAAGAAATGCTCTGTCCCGCTATATGTGGAACTCCTTCATAGACAGGCATTCCACTGGAACTCGGAGTCTGAGATTACGGAGAACTCTTTGGTCCAAGAGGTCCATAATAACATTGTCCTGATATTTGATCATCTAGAGAGGAAGCATGGGAAAGATGTAGTCTCCAAAGCTTTAAGCTATCTTACCTTGGCCAGGTACGGCATCACCGCAGCTGAGCTGACTGATGTTCTTTCTTGTGATGATGAAGTTCTTGCATCTTTCCTTCCACCAGGCAATACCATACCGCTTACAGTGAGGGTTCCTGAAGTTTTCGTGGAAAGCCTTCTTTCAGACTTAAAGGGGTTTCTAGTGCTAAGGAACATTTTAGGTACCCAAACTCTTTTCTGGGTCAGCAGACACTTCCCTTTGGTTGTATGTAAGAGGTACCTGTGCTCAGAAGAAACAAGTCAGAAGATACATCATGTGCTGTCAGAATATTTCAGTGGCTCTTGGGCAAATGGCACAGCAAAGCCTTTGATCATCAGTGAAGGCTCTTCAGATGTCCCACAGAGTATTGACATTGACAGAGAAGTACCAAGTCAACCTTGGATCTTTTCTCCTCCTTTCTCTATCTCTACTGCCAAGACTCCACCAGCAAGACCACATCCCAATTTGAGGAAACTCCACATACTCCCTTTCCATTTGTTGAAAAGTGGGAGAATAGAGGAACTTGGCAACCAAATGATTTCTCAAGAATACCTCCAAGCAATGCTGCAAGCAGAACTGGCTGACGAACTATTTTTGTGGCTTGAGAGGACTTCTCAGTTGGTGTTTCCCAAGAAACTTCAGCTACTCCATATCGTGTTGAGATCTTCAGTTTGTCTACTGAGGAACAACCCTGCTGATCTTCCAATAGTACTGCAAGCCAAACTCCTTCCTTTCCTGGGTGTTTTTCCTACACTGGATATATGTGTCAGTCCGCCAAGGTCTGAAGGTATGATCCCAAAAAATGGAGTGCATACTGTGTTGCCTCCGGTTCCTGCAGTGCCTTATACCCAGTGTACACTGCAAGAGTCGACAGCTTCCCGGATCATGCAGTCAGCTGGATCCTCCTGTGGCACTGTGGTGGTTGTATTTGAGAATGGTTCTGCTTGGGTTTGCAGTGGAGGTGCATTTGAGGGCTTCGAACTAACCCAGTCCTCTAATCTGCAGTTCACAAGTGTCATTAGCTCTGGAAACATATTCCTTCTAAGCACCCATTGTGGTAAACTTTTCTTGTGGGATGCAGATGTTAAGAGACAGCCTCAAGAAATTCAAACCCAAAAGAGGGAGAACGCCATTCTTGAGGGTGTCTTGGTATCTGATGACAAACTATTTGTATGGTGGAGAGGACAAAATATCGTTAATGTATTTGTTGATAGGGAGGAACAGACTGAACTGCACTGCACTTATGAGATAACCTGTGTGATATGTTCTGAGGACGGTGATGTAATTTACTGTGGACAGAACGAAAGTTCTGTGACCATATTTGACTGGTCCAATGGCCAGCTTCTAGCCACCTTTACTTGTCCAAAAGACATGCCATTAATTGACATGATTCTTTCAGAGGGTGATGGGATGCTTACATGTGTAGATCAAGCAGGAAACTTGTTTGCTTGGAATCTTGAGATTATAACAGAACCAGTTCTGATTTGTGAGATCCACTGCGCAACCCTGGGGAAGGTGTTAAACATAGACTACAATGGGGACAACATTCTCCTAATATGTAAAAGGCAACAAATGCAACTCATTGACATTTATCAAACTGATGTACTTGACCAATTCACTCCCCCAAGAGGCAAAACATTTAAGCAAGCCAAAATAATTCAAAACTCGCCCTTCATTCTTGCTTTACTAAGCAATTGCCCATTTCTGCTAGTTTGGAATTGTGCCTCTGGACAGTGTGTGTTATGTCTGGACACTGCAAACTGTCAAGTTATTCAACTTCTGAAATGTGGGGCCACTTACCTGGCAGCAGTAACCGACATAAGTGTTCTTATTTGGGACATGGATCTAATTACATTTTCAGCACTGGCGCCAAAATCTGGAAAGAGGGTGGAGATGGTGGCTGTGGGATCTTCTGGAGAAAGCTGTTACTCTTCGGATGGCTCCAAACTTGTTTGGAAGTGGGGGGTGTTGAGTTGCAAAGTAGAAGGCTGCTTCCTTCACCAAGGTACTGTGGAGTCTATGTCCATCTCTGGAGATGGCAACTACCTTGTGAGTATTGCAAGTGGAGACATATATGTCTGGGAAACCAGTGGGGAAAATATTTACAGAATCTCTGGTAGTCAAGCTTACAAGGTTCTAATAACACCCAAGGGCAACTCCGGAGTTGCACTATCAGAGACAGGCCTATCAAGGGTGTGGAAGTTGGAGAGTGGACATGCGATTTGCAGCATTCACCATCATCTCCAAAATGCTACCATTTCCCTAGAGAGCACCTTCCTTTTAGGACTTCGCAATGGGGATCTCTTGGCTGTTAGCCTCTGGTCTGGTAATGTGAGCAAATGCTTCTCATGCTTGGACCAGTCAGATGTTGTTGCGTTCCATTCTCTGCTTGACCATCCAGATTATGTGATTGTTTCTTCAGCTTCCGGCGCTGTGTACTCCTGGAGGTTAACGGAGGATACTGTTTGTCATCAGTTCCAGCTGCCAGACTCTTCCTTGTGCCAACCGGAGATCTTTACACTATCATCAGATGGAGGGTATGCCATCCTTTCAATATCTGAATCCACAATAAACATCTTGGACTTCGCCAACAGCAAACTGTGCTCTTTGAGAACTGAAGGACCTGTTCCACAACCATATGCAACTATAGATGTTTCTGGTCAATATATGGTCTATATATGTTTCTCCTCTCTGGTGTGCCAAAATATATCCTGTGACCTTCATGAGAAGCCAATGCTGGTAGCCATACGTTTGACGGATGGGGAGACTGTAGGCAGGTTCTATTTGTGCAAGAACCCATCTACTCTAAATGTTTCTGAGGATTTGTTTGTGTATGTGGGGTTTCAGGATGGCTCTGTTGGGGTTTATGCTGTTAATGACACCAAGATGGGTAAAACCAGCCAGAAGAAGGACATTCAAAGCCCAACACTTTTGTGTCCATTGGATGACCAATTGATCTGGTCGCCTCTGGAAAAACCTAACCTTACTTGGTTTGAACTGCCCTTGCAAGTGTATTAAATAGTTCTAGTGTGTATTTTTACAAGGTTCCAAAGTGTTAAGACTGCATTTGTGATGTGATAAACATGTGTTTTATAATATTTTTAAAAAATGAAATGTTCATTTGTCTTATATACCTCAGGATTCAAGAAGATGAGAAAGCAGGTGTGAAAATGTAAGCTGTACATAGCTAGTTTCTAAAAATAACTAAGTGATTGGTGATGATTTAAATGATTCTAATGATTTAAGAGTATCACAGTGTAATATTTACTGTATTATACATTTTAAGGCTGATCTAAATGAAACTCATTGGGCCCATTTGACTTGCGGTTCCAAAGGTTTGTGAGAAATTTTAAAGAAATCGGCCAATGGGGGGGTGATAAAGCATTTTTCAAGGTTGTAAACAGTTGTAGGTTGTGTGGTTTTTCGCACATACACTCAATATTTGTATCATATGATAGAACTCCTCATTCTGGACAACTTTGCGTCTAGAACCACTGCTGTCAATCAAATCATTTGTTAAATGATTGAGAAAATTTAAAAATAAAATAAAATACTTTTGCAAACTAGTCCTAGGTTTTGCACTCTGTCTGGAAAAAACCCACTGCAGTACAATTCTCTGGAATCTGTAGGTCAGTAATTATCAAAAAAACACTGAAATTTATCCTTTGGGAAGCTATAACTGGGTCATTTAGAAAGGGGCCCTGTCCAAATTTACCCAAAATCCTATAAAGCCTAAAGAAAAACTCAAAATGTCACAAAACCTGGTGAGCATATGAGACAAGTGATTCTAAACAACTATGCAAAGTTTTGAGGAGATCGGACCACCGCTGGCGCTATAACAGTCATAAACATTCAAAAAATTCTATTTTTATGGTACATTACCTGGATTTGCCAGATATGCATTGATTAAGGTCGTTACAGGCTTGCAAAATAATATTTAATGTCTTTTAATCACTGCTTGCAGCTATATTTCTATTTATTGTCCATTTGCTATTTATTTTTGTATTGTTGACTTGCATAGTCACACAGCATGATTTTGTGTGTACATATCTGTGTACATATTATGTATTTATTATATTGAATACAACACGTGGATAATAACTACGCTCTAACCCTGAACCTACCCCTAAATCTAAGCTTTAACCCATGTAGTTACTTTATACTACCCAGTATTTTTTGTTTGTTTGTTTGTTTTGGATAAGTACACTGTAAGTACCCATAAAGTACCCATACTGTAAATTAAAGTGAAACTGGAGTTTCTGTATTAAACCTAGAAATTAACTTTATATAAACAGCAGTTTCATTTTTTTAATGTTTAGATAAAAATGTTTAGGGACATTGTAATGGTCCAACTTTTAAAAGAAAAAATAAATAAATAAAAATCCTAAAGACAAAAAAATGTGTTTACGTTTGATTGTTTACTTTTTTGTTAATTTGATGTGCTTTTAATGTAGTTTAGACCTAAACTAGATGAGTAAAGTTTGAGAACGAACTTTAAGTTGGCTTGAGAAAGCCTAGCCTGAAAGTTTGAAGCAGTTGTAAAATATGGAAGCAGCTAGCATGACTTAACACATTGCTTACATGATTTAACATGTTTTAACATGATTAGCTTATTGCTTGTATTTTTATAGGCTGATTACAATGTTGTTAGCATAATTTGCAAGTTTCTAGAATGTTGTTAGCATAATTAGCAAGTTATTAGCATGTTTCTAGCCTGATTAGCATTTTTTAAACATGGTTAACATGTTACTAGCTTGTTGTTAACATGTTTCTAGCATGATTAACATATTACTAACATGTTGCTAGCATTTTTCTATCATGATTAGCATGTTACTAGCATGATTAACAAGTTACTAGCATGTTGTTAGCACGATTAGCATGTTGCTTTATGTTTCTAACATGATTAGCATGTTACTAACATGATTAGCATGCTGTTACCATGATTAGCAAGTTACTAGCATGTTGCTAGCATGATTACCAAGGTAATAGCATGTTGTTAGCATGATTAGCATGTTGCTAGCATGATTAACATGTTACTAGCATGTCGTTAACATGGTTAGCAAGTTACTAGCTTGCTAACATGTTTCTAACATGATTAGCATGTTAGTAGCATGTTTCTAGCATGATTAGCAAAGCTGCTAGCATGTTTCTGGCATGATTAGCAAGTTGGCTAGCATGTTTCTAACACGATTACCAAAGTTGCTAGCATGTTTCTAACATGATTAGCATATCACTAGTATGTTTCTGGCATGATTAGCAAGTTGCTAGCATGTTTTTAGCATGATTAGCAAAGTTGCTAGCATGTTTAGCATGTCGCTAACATGTTTCTGGCATGATTAGAAAGTTATTAGTGTGATGTTAGCATGATTAGCATGTTACTAGCATGTTGCTAGCATTCTTCTATCATGATTAGCAAGTTATTAGCATGATGTTAGCATGATTAGCATGTTACTTGCACGTTGCTAGCATGTTTCTATGATGATTAGCAAGTTATTAGCATGATGTTAGCATGATTAGCATGTCACTAGCATGTTGCTAGCATGATTAGCATGTTACTTGCACGTTGCTAGCATGTTTCTATCAGAATTAGCAAGTTATTAGCATGATTAGCATGTTACTAGAATTTTGTTAACATGTTTCTAACATGATTAGCATGTTACTAGCATGTTGCTAGCATGATTTAGATAGATTAGAAATATTATAAATATTCGAGTGGAAGCTTAAATTAGTGTAAATGGATTAGAAATAGTACATAGAAGGGAAGCTTGATTGAGCCTCAAGGGATTCTGGGAGTTTGAAGAGTGTTGGCTCATTTGAACATTCCATCTGTGTAAGTCTATGAGATTTTTGGTGGTTTTGATAGTCTGGTTTATGAAAACCATAAGCCCGGATCAGTCTGAAAAGATCCAGCACACCGAGTCAGACCAGTCTGAAGGTCTGGACCGAGTTTGGTGGTTCTAGCTTGAAATCTCTAGGAGGAGATAGACACCGAAATTTGGCTCAGAAGAAGAAGAATCTTAAATAGTAGATCAGTAAATTGGCTTTCTCAAGCCAACTTAATGATGAAAAGAAGTAATTATATTGATCTTACCTTATTAACTTGTTTCAAACACACAGATTTACCCATTAATTGTTATTTGTTATGAAACATTTAAAACAAATTGTCTATGTTCTACACTTTAAACGCTAGCTAAAAATAGATTACCGCGTGTGATGTGAAAACTACAATTCCCATCGCCACACACAGTCATACGGAAGTGATTCGTTACCATAAACGCACTTCCGCTACATTGCCAGTTCCTTTCCTGTCTGCGGCCTCCGGCAAGATGGCGGTGCAAATCTCTAAGAAGAGAAAGGTTGGTTAGAATTTCGTCTAAAAATTGTGTAATTAAAGTGCAGGGGTACAAAATAAGAGCGGGACCTGTTTACTATGGTACTTAACTATAATTTAAGATGATGAGATGAGGATATAACAAGGATGTTGATGCGGATTGAGCTGGATGCTGTCGGCACTGAATCTGACGTGAAACATGGCAGATGAACGCAGCGCTGAGTTCACTTGGCTTTCCTGTTTGAGCGGTTCAAATATGTTTAAAACGATGGAAAAGTTACTTTTAAGCGGGTTATATGTTTCCGGAAGTGTGCCTGGTAGATATTGACATTATTTCCAGGTATGGAGTTGGAGTTATAAGCTTTTGTAGTATATATAAGCAGTTTTACGTGCATCACAAATATTTCTAGTGTTAATCAGCATGTTATATCAGTTTTTATTGTTATTGTCATTTCTGATTGACATTGGCATTCAACACATGTTGCAAGATATTTGTCTGTCATTTTATTTTCTGCATTAGGAGCTCTTAATCATTTTAATGTTTCTCTATCAGTTTGTGTCAGATGGCATCTTCAAAGCTGAGCTGAATGAGTTTCTGACCCGAGAGCTGGCCGAGGATGGGTACTCTGGCGTGGAAGTCCGTGTCACACCAACAAGAACAGAAATCATCATCCTAGCCACCAGGTGTGCACTGTTTAATTTCCATTAACATTGCATGCTAAAAATGTGCATTTAAAAGCAATGACATGGGATATGTCAAGCATGAAGTGTTATAACCTCATCCGTTTGTGTTTTAAGAACCCAGAACGTCCTGGGAGAGAAAGGCCGCCGCATTCGTGAACTGACTGCCGTCGTTCAGAAACGTTTTGGCTTCCCTGAAGGCAGTGTTGAGGTAAGATTACTGCTGAATACTGATGTAAAAAGGGTCCAAAATTAGTGATTTTTGTGTTTTGAAGTATTGCGTTGTTTCGTCATAGCTGTACGCTGAGAAGGTCGCTACCCGGGGTCTCTGCGCCATCGCTCAGGCAGAGTCTCTGCGCTACAAGCTGCTCGGAGGACTGGCTGTCCGTAGGTGAGCATTCGTTTCCCAGCATGAAGTTACAGACTGAAGTTCCCTTCGGTGATGATACGATGACGAGTCGGAACGGGGCCGGTTCTGTCTTTGAGGATTCTGGGTCAGACTCATGTTCTGTGTGTCTGGCTTCAGGTCCTCGAAGCAGTGAGTCCTATTCGTTTGAAGATCTTGAGGCATTTGTCTGAGAAGGATTGGAAAGCAGGCAGCGTGTTTTATTTGGAATATAGATCATTTTTATGATTGTAAGTCATGTTTGTTTTCCTCAGGGCCTGCTATGGTGTTCTGCGCTTCATCATGGAGAGCGGGGCCAAGGGTTGCGAGGTGGTCGTCTCTGGTAAACTGAGAGGTCAGAGAGCCAAATCCATGAAGTTCGTGGATGGCCTGATGATCCACAGCGGAGACCCTGTTAACTATTACGTCGACACTGCTGTCCGCCACGTACTGCTCCGACAGGGTGAGTGAGAGTCACGGAGGGAGATAAAATGGACTGTGGTTCTCTCTTGAGGTTTCATTTGTGACTGATCTTTAGCAAATTTGTTTTAGTGTTTTATTAGGGGATCTGTGGAAATGTTTAGTGGAGAAAGTGTGAAAAATAATAAAAATTAAATAAATACAATGCTCTAAGTAGGGATGTAGTAACTCAAACTAAGTACTTTCTAAATATTTATGATTTATGCGTTCATAAGCATTATGAATTTGTCATTTTAGCAAATTGTTGTAGTTTAATAGGAGGAAATATTTAGAAAAACTAAAAAAAAAAAATTAAATGAGAAGTGTATAACAATACTATGAGTAGAATAAAATTTAATTTAAGCTATATTTTAATTTCAGATATAATCAGAAATGTATTTGTCATTGTGTAAATTTTGAAAATATTTCAAGGGTGAAAAATAATTGAATTAAAATGAGTCAGTTCAGTACTATAAGTGGGGAAAATGTAGTAACTCAAACTAAGTATTCTAAATATTTATAATTTTAGACATAAGCACTCAATTTGGCAAATAGTTGCATTTTAATTGGGGGAAATATTTAGAAAACTATAAAAAGATTATAAAAAGTAAATTAATAGAACAGTGTAAAACAATACTATGAGTAGAATAACAAAGTTAATCTGCAAAAAAAATGTATATAACAATAGTGTATAACCTTACAATACTATGTGTAGAATAATTTAATATAAGTTAAACTTTTTTTTTTTTTTTTTTTTTTAATTATTTCAAATATAATAGTTTATTTGTAAGCTATTACACTTCTCAAATCTTATTTAAAAAAAAAAAGTAAAGATAAATATAAATATATATATATATATATATATATATATATATATATATATGTATATATGTATGTATGTATGTATGTGTATATATAATTAGAAAAAAAAAATAGTTTAGTTTAAAATAATTTAGAAAAATATATGCAATTTACTTACTAAAAGAAATAAATTACAAATGTTTTAGACATTTTAAGAACAAGTTGGGACTTAAGTTGGGAAACTCGATGTTTTAATTTTAAATATTTGTAGTCTTTGGCATCTAAAAGACTGAAAGCCCCTTATTTTGCTCACTGATAAGAACATAGTTGAGACAGACCGATTTTAATGATTTTATATTGCAATGAGAGCTTATGACTCAAATTAAAATCAAATCAAAGTCTGAGAACAGAAATGGTTGTCATTTCCAACACTTGGACTTAGAGTAACTTGTTTTTGGAAATGTAATGTATAAATCATTCCTTCAGTGATGATATAATAAACCAGAATTGGATTGTTTCAGAAAAGTCAGTTTCTGGTTCTTCAGAGCAATGTGACTACTTAGAGGCGTTAGTCTGAGAAGGTTTTGAATGCCTGCCTTCAAATGACATGGCATTATACTGATTTCTGGTCAGTGTTTTGTAAAATATCCTTGTGATTCTGTCAGTTGACCACCACAATCCCTTCAGTGATGATACGATGACGAGTCGGATTGAGGCACATCTCTGAGGATTCTGGGTCAGGCTCATGTTTTTTGGGTCTGATTTCAGTTCCTCAGAGAACATGTGTTCTCTTAGCTTGAAGATGTAGAGGCATTTGTCTGAGAAGGGTTTTTGTTTTTTGTTTTTTTTGCTGACTAGTTTTTGACGTGTCTAGTTTTGTAACACATCCTTGTGATTCTGTCTTCATATAGGTGTGCTTGGAATCAAGGTGAAAATCATGCTTCCCTGGGATCCCAGCGGCAAGATCGGCCCCAAGAAGCCCCTGCCTGACCACGTTAGCATTGTGGAGCCCAAAGAAGAGGTCCTGCCCACCACCCCAGTGTCCGAACAGAAGGGTGCCAAGCCCGAGGTCCCAGTCATGCCACAGGGAGCCCCAGTGCCGACCGCATAAAGGGGTAAGACCCAAAAACCCCAAACTGACTTCCATGTTTGCCTTCAGTGATGATACGATGACGAGTCGGATGGAGGCCCGTCTCTGAGGATTCTGGGTCAGGCTCACGTTCTGTGCGTCTGACTTTAGCTCCTCAGAGGTCACGTGTTCTCTTAGATTGAAGATGTAGAGGCATTTGTCTGAGAAGGGTTTTTCCTTGCTAAACTAGTTCTTGTCTTTGGTGTTTTTTTTAAATTCTAACAAGATGTTTTTGTCTCTTCCAGGTTGACCGATCATTGATGGAAGGCCTACTCTTTTCTGTATAAAAATAAAAGAATAAATGGGGAAATGTTGTCTGTTTTCATTCACTTCATATGAGCCATTTTTTATTGCTCATTGATTTCAATACATGGTAATTTTAGTAGCTTTTAGTGCATCTGAGTGTTATCTACCTGAAAATGTTACTTAAAACGGTGACCAGCAGAATGCAGCTAGTAAATCATGTTAACAGTATAAGCTTTGTCAATGTCAGCTGTGATATTAACTGCTTAAAAACAAGTCATTTTATTGATTTTACTTCAAGTTTATAAAGCAGAGCGATTAATCGTAATGAAATTGCAACGTAATAGATGGGAAAACTAATATTACATGTTATGTTGAGTGACTATATATTTGACTCCCTGTTTCACAATATTCAAAGGTAACATGACTTTTGGGCTGATTTTCTGGATAAGAATTAAGATTATACCCTACCTGTCAAAAGTTTTTGAACAGTAAGAATTTTAAGGTTTTTTTTTTTTTTTAAGTCTCTTCTGCTCTGTACTGCAAAACAATACAATTTTGAAATAATTTTGCTATTTAAAATAACTTTTCTATTTGAATATGTTTTGCAATTATTTTATTTAAAATGTATTTCTGTGATGCAAAGCTAATTTTTTTTTTTTTTTTTTTTTTTTTTTTTTAAAGAGCATCATTACTCCAGTCACATAATCACAGAAATCATTAATAATCTGATTTGGTGCTTAAAAATGTGTTGAAAACAGACAGATAGAATTGTTTTCAGGTTTCTTTAATGAATAGAAAGTTCAGAAGAACCGCATTTATCTGCAATAGGAATATTTTTTTACACCATAAATGTATTTATCATCACTTTTGGTAAAAGCATCCTTGCTAAATAAAAGTTTAAAAAAAACGAAAAACAAAACTGGAGTAATAAAGCTGAAAATGTAGCTTTGATCACAGGAATAACTTACATTTTAAAATGCATTAAAATAGAACTGTTATTTTAAATAGTAAAAATATTTTACAATTTTACTGTTTTTGCTATTCTTCGGATCAAATAAATGCAGGCTTGGTGAACAGATCTTGATCATCTTCTGTTCAATAAAAACGTATTTAATATTTTAGAGCTTGCCATGTGTAGGAAAATTTAATTCATAAAATGTATTTTTTTTTAGGGTTTTTTATGCTTATTTTGTCTTTTTATTTTAGTCATCTTTGAACTCAGTGCCCTTGTTGAAAACTACTGCTTTAGAGGTCATCAGCTGCGTTTAATTAAACGTTACATTTGTTTTAGTTTACTGGCTATTAGTTCTTATACTGAAACAAACTTCCCTGTGAGTATCATGGTGCTGAGTGATCACCATACTTGTATATGTCCAAAACAAAACACGTTTAAACCACTTTTTGTCAGTGGATTGAGCTAAACTATTTAAGAATCTTTTTCAGTGTTTTAACCAATAGCTACTTCTTACTCTTGAAGCTAGAAGAGAACGCAACAGTGCCGCGCTGCCTCACTGACACACACAGTGTGTGTGTCATGGGTGGATCTTATAAGGTTTCACACACACCTGATTCACAGCCTGAGCTGCTGCTGCTACCTGTATGAAGAACAGAAGTTTCACCTGAAGATCATGAGTTTACCGGACTATAAATCTCCTGGGAAACAGTCCTCAGCACCTGTACAGTCGGTAAGACGTTAAACACAACAGAGAGAAACATTCGAAAATGGAATGTTGCTTTGTAACATTTTCATCGTTATTGTTCTATTTCATGTAACAGCTGTTCTATGTTTAAGCTATTCTATCTAATCGCCTAAGGTGTAATTTTGTAACATTAAATTTTAATTTTAGCACTTTATAACTATTTCTTTGTTATCGCATGCTGTTTTTCTCACACCGCCTGTAAAGCAAATAACACGCGAGTTATTTTAAACATCCTGTGCAAGTACTTAGTACACGATACTTAGTCCAGTGACAAGAAACTAGTTACTTCCCAATAGTATTGTATGCTTAAGGCGGAAGCTTGTAAAAGATCAAACAATGACATTATTTTCAACAAGAACTTTTCCTGTATTCATTAACTCAAAAGTTTCTAAAGCTTTTCAGAAAGAGCTCAAAAATGCATGGTGTTATTGTCTTATACACACTAACACTATTGTTATATTGACACGTACTATCATCACACTACCATACCATGTTTCTATACCGTATAGGATTGCAATATAGACTTTAATATTGTAGTATCTTACTACTTTATGTATGTTTGTGGAAAGCAGTATACAATACAAAAGAAAAGCTGAATTTAAAGTATGTTAGGGGGTCTATGAAATACATAGTATCAGAAATAGAAGTAAATTATATTAATATATAATATACTAATTTTGACTAATTAGAAAAAAGGAGATATATATATATATATGCTGTCAAACTAATAATCGCGATTAATCACATACAAAATAAAAGTGTGTAATGTGTGCAATTGTATTATTTAATAATACATTTATTAATTTATTAATTAATGTATTATGTATATATAAATACACACAAATTAATGTATATATTTTTAAGAGAAATATGTTTTAATGTACAAAATATTTAAATTTTTATATAATATAAATTATATAAAAAGTATAATAAATACATATACTTCTAAATATTTCTTGAATATATACAAGAATGTGTTTGGATTTATATATGCATAATAATTACACAGTACACACATATATTAGACAAACTCAAACTTTTATTCTGTATGCGATTAAATGTGATTAATCTTTTGACAGCCCTTACATATATATATATATATATATATATATAAAAATAATAATAGTTGAAAGACTACAGCTAACTAACACAATAAAAACATGATTTATGAAAATGAATAAAACCTGCGTTATCTGTTTTTGCAAATAAACTTTTCGTATATATAAGAACCTGGACCACAAAACCAGTCAAAATTCAAAAATCATCAGGATTTTAAGTAAAGATCATGTTCCATGAATATATTTTGTACATTTCCTACTGTAAATATATCAAAACTTAATTTCTGATTAGTAATATGCATTGCTAAAGATGATTTACTTAATATTTTGAGTTTTTTGCACCCTCAGATTCCAGATTTTCAAATAGTTGTGTCTCGACCACATATTGTAAATCAATGGAAAGCTTATTTATTCAGCTTTTAGATGATGTATAAATCTCAAATAAAAAAAAAATGACCCTTATGACTGGTTTTGTGGTCCAGGGTCACATGTGTATGAAAGAGATATTTTTTTGTCCTATTTTCTAAATTTTGAGAGATTTGTTGAATTATGTCTCATTTTGTTGATTTGCTTGATTTAACACAACTTGCTTCAATTCATGTTGGACATAAAATTGTTCATTATGTCACCTTAGAGAGGTTAGACATTATGTCAACATTTCTTATTCTTTCAAAATTAACTATTCATATTAATTGATTATAACATGACTGTATCAACGCAATATGTCCTCTTAAGTCCCGGTTTTCCTTCTCCACAGAAATCTCAAATTGTGCAGCTGAACATTGGAGGTCATGTTTTCAGCACCACCCTGGGAACCATCCGTAAATTCCCAAACTCCACATTGGCAGACCTGCTTAATGGATCAGTCAAACGGATGGACTCTGAGGGCCGTCACTTCATAGACCGCAATGGGACTTATTTCGGGTACGTCCTCGAGTACCTCCGAACGGAGAAGATTCCCACCGAACACCTGCAGGAGGTGCATAAGGAGGCGCTTTACTACGACATCAAACCTCTGGTCAAAGCCATCGAGGACACGCCGCAGTTCTTCGGAGAGACAGTCGGGAGACAGCAGTTTTTAGCCCGTGTGCCGAATTACCGTGAAAACCTGGAGGTGATTGTGCGGGTGGCCAGAGCCGAGGCCATCGCCTCACGCTACTCCAACATAATCGTGTGCGTTGTGAAGACAGAAGATGATTTAGCCAGATACAACGATTCTATTGACAGCCTCGGCACCCAGAGACACTCCGTGGTGAGCTTTGGTCCGTGGAAAGCTCCCGCATCGGTGGAAGATCTGCTAGATTGCATCAAAATGGACATAGAGGCCAAAGGATATAAAGTACAAATCAAACCACACAGCATAGACAAAGGGTTTCTCTTCAAAAGCTACGACTTCTTCTATAAATTGATTTTCACTTGGTGGTGAAGAACCCACCCTCATGACCTGGAAATGAGGATTTAAAAAGTGAAAAAAGTTTTTATATATTATATAATCAGCTTATCAATGAGATAAGACATTAACAGCTTCTGTTCCTATAGCAGATGCACCCATATGACAGATGTCAATCATGTATACTAGTGTTCTTATCTGTCAGTATATGTTAAACCCTTGTTTAATATTGACTTGAGTTTTACAGTCCTGGCTTTTGGATTAACATAGCTTTTGCACAAAAGTGCCTGAAAGTTTTAAAAGAATATTCTGGTTCATTGCATGCTTTGGATTGCAACAGAATATTATTTTGTCTAGATTCTGTGTACAGAAATGCACTTAAAATAATGTGTGTAAATGCATATTTTATTTGCATCATGGATGCTGCAGCCATTCATTTGCTTTTGCACCATTCTATGCATTTTTGTGCATGCAGCTTTTAACATTAATGCATTTGGCTAATGCATTTATCTGAAATGTCTTGCATTGTATTTAAGGTATGCATTCCCAAAGCATTCTATAAGAATGTGGAAACAGGTCGACTTCATATACCAACATTGTTATCCTCAATTTGTGCCATGCAAATGTCTGTTTTAACCTTGTACAGCATGTGTTTATTATATGCTTTTTTTTTTTTTTTTTTTTAAATGAATCCTTACCCTGTGCTGATCATTAAAGATGCAAAATAACATTAAGAGCAATGTGCCACTTCCAGCAAAATAGCTGTTGTAGTTTATTACATCATAAATGTTAATGGAAAGCAGGATAAAATGCAAAAAGAAAAGAAGAATGATGTATTTTAGTTGGTCCTTGAGATTGTACCTCGAAGAGAAATTTAAAATTTGTACACTAAAGCTGCTGTTCTAGTTCAAAAATAAATTTATTTACTTATGTTACATTGTCTAATGCAGTATTTGATGCATTATTTTCTGTTGCATTGTTATTGTAGCCTCTTATATTTTATTTTAAATGTTACACTTCTTAAAAAATATATACTGAAATCTTCAGTCGTCTCTTCTTGTGCATAGGTTAAGAAAAAGGTCAAAATATCAAGAATAGTTTTATCTGAATATTTGTTATCTCATTAAAATCAGAATGGATGGTTTCTAATATTACGACATTAAAAATGAATTATGTATAGGGAATTAAAAGCATAAATCATTTTAAAATTAAAAGAAGAGCCCTCGTGTGATTTCTGAAGACTTCCGTCCATGTGGTGTCGCTGTTCCGTCGGACGCCGCTGAATAGCGCATGCGCGAAAAGTGCAGGAGCGCAGCCGTGTTGAAAGAATAAACACAGCTATGGCAGCTCATCTAAAGAAACGAGTTTATGAGGAATTCTCGAAAGTTTCTCAGGTGAACACACAAAACATCACATATGCCGATTATAAAATGTGATGTTACTGTGCTGGTCACAGAATTTAATTATACGATTATAATGATTATTTTAGAAAAAGTTAAACAGATGTAACGTTAGCCTTTAGCATTAGTGTGATTATACAGTAACCGTTATTATGTGTATAAACTATTTTGCTAATGACAAAAGGTCATTTATGTATGTTAATTGGTCGTGGTATGTTTTATCTAAAGCTTTTTAGTCAGAGGACAGTTGTTGTTATTTTAATTTCTCACTGACACTTAAAATTAAAAATGACTTTTAAGCCTGCAAACAATAATAATCTCATTTCCAGCAGTTGCTGTTTGTGTGTTAATGTGCAACTGACAAGTAAAGCCATAGACTGTGTAATAATGAAAAACTAAAATGAATGAAGTGTAGTTCTGTACTGTAGTGTCTGGTTGATATCAGTCTTTCTCAATGTTTATATCATGGCATGTTAAGATTATTATGAGCTGGTTGTGTTATTATAGTTTTTTGATCATGTGATCACCTTTTTGCAGCAGGTGACCCTTGAAGAGGTTCCTGCGAAAAAGCTTCGACTGACCAAACCCAGTAAATCAGCCGCTCTTCACATTGACCTGTGTAAAGCCACCAGCCCCACAGACGCTCTGCAGTACCTGCTGAATTTTGCACGGAAACCGGTGGAGGCCGAGAGCGTTGAGGGAGTCGTGCGCATATTGCTCGAGCATTATTACAAGGTGTTACAACACAACTGTCATGAAATATGCAAATCAGTGCTCCTTCATACTGATTTTTATTATTTAGCACTCAGACATTTTGAAATGAGACACTTACGTATTCCAGTTTATATGCGTGTGATGAAAGTAAGATTGTGTGTTATGTGGTCCACAGGAGTCAGATAACTCTGTCAGGCTGAAGATCGCCTCATTGTTGGGTTTGTTGTCAAAAACCCAGGGCTTTGCTCCGGACTGCATAGTAGATGATGCTATAAACACTCTCAGCAATGAAAGTAAGTCTTTGATTCAAAATTATGTTTTTTTTTTGTTGTTAGAGAGTAATCTGACAAATAATATTAAAGTCTTTATCAGTTAAACTAAAGTTTTAGATAATATCATGCCTCAACAATAATGATGGCACAGGACAGCTCACAAAAATGTCTTTTTTTATAAAGTTAAAATGTAATTAAAAATGTATGAACAACCGAATTAAAAAAAATCTGTCACATATACATTACCAGTCAAAAGTTTTTGAACAGTAAGACTTTTAATGTTTTTTAAAGAAGTCTCTTCTGCTCACCGAGCCTGCATTTATTTGATCTGAAGTACATCAAAAACAGTACAATTTTGAAATCTTTTAACTATTTAAAATAACTGTTTTCTGTTTGAATATAATGTAAAATGTAATTTATTCCTGTGATACAATGCTGATTTCCAGCATCATTAATCCGGTCTTTTAGCATCATTACTCCAGTTACATGATCCTTCAGAAATTATTCTAATATTCTGATTTGCTGCTCAAAAAACTATTATTATTATTATTATGTTGAAAATAGCTGAGTAGATTTTCTTTCCAGGTTTCTTTGAATAGAAAGTTCAGAAGAACAGCATTTATCTGAAATAGAAATCTTTTGTAACATTATAAATGTCTTTATCATCACTTTTGATCCATTTAAAACATCCTTGCTAAATAAAAGTATTAACTTCTATAATTTTTCACAAAAAAAAACTTGACTCCAAGCTTTTGAATGGTATAGTGTATAATGTTACAAAAGCTTTTTATTTCAGATAAATATTGATTTTTGAATCTTTCTATTCAGTAGTGTAAAATGCATTACTAAAATAGTTTTTTGTTATGGTAGAACTAGTGAGAATTTGAACTACTGGCCAAAAATTCCTTACTTATGTACTTTCCTAGTCAATGCAAAGTAGTTTGGGTTAATTGTGTGTGGAAGTTGGATTTTTCTAAGAATTTTATCTGTTTCAGAGTCTCATCAGGTTCTGGCGCAGCTTTTGGACACTCTATTGATCATCGGCACTCAACTCCCCGACAAGATCGCTGTTATTCAGAGACTTATAGACGTGGCGTGCAAGGTGACTGTGATAGCTAGGAAGATGTCTTCTATTCCTGTAACACTGAAATCATACTTTTTGGCATTAACAATTATTGATATATTATTCTGAGTCAGAGTTGTTATTTAATATTTTACTGACATTTCATATTTTTCCTCAGCATCTCTCAAGCACTTATTTTGGAGTGAGGAATAAATGTCTCCAGCTCTTGGGCTGTCTGGGGACGGTTGATAAACCTCTCAGTAAAGAGACTGATGTTGTACCCGGAGCACAAACGTCACCCGTACGGGACGTACAGAGCGTGATCAGCGATTACTTCCAGGACCAAGATCCTCGCGTCCGCACCGCCGCCATTAAAGCCATGGTATGTGAGCTCTGTAGAATAACTTGATGGTAAAATTGCATTGAATTCTGCTTTGATTTACTCATATTTCTTTCTCCCATCAGCTGCAGCTGCATGAAAGGGGGATGAAAATTCTACAGACTATTTATAATCAGGTCAATATCAGCTATAATAACCTCATGTTACCATTCAAAAGTTTAGGGTTGGTAAGACTTTTTTGTTTTTGAAAGCTGCAAGTCTGCTTTTTTTATGAAAAGTACAGTAAAAATAGTAAATATTATTATTAATTGTAATATATTGTAAAATGCAATTTATTCCTGTGATGCAAAGCTGAATTTTCAGCATCTTTACTCCACTCTTCTGAGGATTCTTTGATAAACAGAAATTCAAAAAACAGCATCTATTTGAAATAGAAGTCTTCTGTAAATGTTTTTACTGTCACTTTTAAACTATTTTTAATACATTCTTGCTGAATAAGTATTTGTTTCATTATGAAGGAGAAAAAAAAACGTACAAAACTTTTGAATGGTAATACAGTTATAACCGATTTGTATATAACTGTAACTTTATATTTAACTGTATATGTTTTTAATTTTTAATTCCACTGCACATGAGATTACAAGCGAAATAACTAACATATGATTATCTGATCTTTTGGACAGGCCTGTAAGCTCTTGAGTGACGATTATGAGCAAGTTCGTTCAGCAGCGGTACAGATGGTTTGGGTTCTGAGCCAGCTTTATCCTGAGAGGTATAGAGTCAATCCTTGCTTCCTCTTGCTTTTGAAGCTTGCACTGTTCGAAATGGTAATTTCAATTCAAGAAACTCAATAATGAAGCTCAATAATTTTGTTTTTGTGCATTAACAGTATTGTTCCAATCCCCTCCTCCAATGAGGAGATCAGACTGATAGACGACTCCTTCGGGAAGATCTGTCACATGGTCAGTGACGGCTCATGGGTAGTCAGAGTGCAGGCTGCTAAACTGCTGGTGAGTGTTGGGTGTGTTTGTAATTAACCACATAATTAATTTCTTAGTAATTGAGCACTCACTTCTCCATCCTACTGTTTCACTCTCTCAGGGCTCAATGCACCAAGTCAGCCCTCATTTTCTGGAGCAGACTTTAGACAAGAAGCTGATGTCAGATTTGAGGGTATGTACATACAACAAACCACAAAATGCATGCAAGAAACGCATTCAAGAATGTATATATATATTTTTTAAATCTTTTTATCTCAGAGGAAACGTACGGCTCATGAGCGAGCAAAAGAACTGTACACATCTGGAGAATTCTCATCTGGACGGCGATGGGCCGACGACGCCCCTAAAGAGAAAGTCGACACTTCGGGCGTAAATCTCATCGACTCTGGAGCCTGTGGGGCTTTTGTTCACGGTCTGGAAGATGAGATGTACGGTATGTGTTGCAAACCACTGCTGTTATTTATCTTTGAAGACATTTTAGAACTTTGTTTTGGAGCTGGGTTGTTCATTTGGTATCGTTTTTCACAGAGGTGCGTATCGCTGCGGTAGAGGCGCTGTGTTCCCTCGCCCAGTCGTCACCCAGCTTTGCTGAGAAGTGTCTTGACTTTCTGGTGGACATGTTTAATGATGAAATCGAGGAGGTGCGGCTGCAGTCCATCCACGTGTTGCGGCAGATTTCGACTCACATCACGCTCAGAGAAGACCAGCTGGACACTGTCCTCGCAGTTTTGGAGGTAGGCCATTCGTATGTGTGACAAAGTCAAAAACACAGAGCATCATGTAAACATGACTGCTCTAAATATCATTTTAGGTCATTAGCGATAGACTGATATATGAGATACGGCTGTACGGTTAATCGAAATATCAATATTATTGAAATAATCGATTTTCAAATCACAAAAGGTGCAATTTGATAATTTTATTAAATAAACAAATAGTCAACTCAAAATTTATTCAGACACCTTCAACATTTCTCACATTATCACGGTTTAGTCGCTATAGTTTAGAAAATGGTAATAAAATATGGCAAAAACTCAGAGTTAGGCTTTGTCAGAACAAATTCATCTTGATAATGTCAGATAACTTTGATAGAAAGGTATGTAATGGATTACAATTAACCAGAAATTGGCAATATTTACACAGCTATCAATACTTTAAGCAATTACCAGTCTGTGGTGTAAAAAGGTTGCATTAGCAATAGAAGAAAAAACACTTAAAGCAAAACGTGGTCAGGTCAAAGCGTCTGAATAATTTTTGGTCCCAAATTTGTATCAGTTTTACTGGTAGTGCACTGTGTGAAGAAGTTTTTGGTATAATATGTTACTTTATTTTGCTATCCTCACTTACATAAATGAACAATAGTGTCCTGCACTCACTAGTAAAAAAAAAAAAAAAATCACAAATTATATCTGGTATCTGAATAATGTTTGGTTTGACTGTATATACGCTGTGTGTTTCAAGGGTGACGCGTAGCACTGAAACGTTCTGCTTTCTGCAATTTTCTGCATTTGAAAATGTTCAAATTAAGTTTTATAAATAAAATATAATTAAGTATTATAAACATATAAATATTAGTTTTGTCATTTTACAGTTGTATTGTACAATAAAATAATATAATAACATTTTTATTTTATAGTGAAATATCACAATAGTAGTAATAGTAATAAAAATAGTAATTTCTAATTTTGTTTATTTTTTATTGTAATAACAATCCTAACAACAACAATAATAATATTGGTAATAATAAAATTATTATTTTTATTATTATTATTGTCTTATTTAAATATAATCACAATTGTGCAGCCATACAAACAAGCGCAGCAAACCTTGCAATTTTTATCAAATAAAAATGCAATTTGATAATAATAATAATAATAATAATAATAATTTAATTAATAATATATTAATTTATTTGTTAGAATTATTTAAACAGTGAAATATAACAATAGTAATATTTTTTTTTTGTTAAAAGTTTTATATAGTAATAGTATCTATAATCATAATTGCACCAATAACAGTCATATTAGTAAAATAATAACAATAATAATAATAATTATTATTATTATTATTAATATTATTTCATATTTAAATATAATCACAAATGATTTGGCCAAATTGTGCAGCCCTACAAACAAACAGCCATACAAACATTTATGTTTTAGAAATTGCAATTAGACATTTCCCCACATCGTGCTGCCCTATTTTCAGCCCAATTAATTGCTGGTCCATTGCAGGACTCATCGCGGGACATTCGCGAGGCCCTGCATGAGCTGCTGTGCTACACTAATGTGTCCACTAAGGAGTGCATCCAGTTGGCCCTCCTAGAGCTCCTGAAGAACCTCACCAAGTACCCGACCGACCGCAACTCAGTCTGGAAGTGAGTTCCAGTGGCTGTTCCTGTTCGTTCCTCTCTGCCATCCAGTCCCATTCTTAGTCTTATTTCTTTTTTCTCCTGCATTCCAGATGTCTGAAGTTCCTCGGTGCTAGACACCCAACCCTGGTGCTGCCGATCGTCCCTGAGCTGCTGAGCACACATCCGTATTTCGATACTCCAGAACCAGATATGGACGACCCTGCATGTATCCTACACATCTGACATGATAAACACATCAGTGCATTTGACTTAACATATGCATTTACATTTTTTACTTCTGTCAACATTAACTTAAAAGTGATGAATAAATCAAAATAAGCAATTTGCTTTGAATCCTAAATGGCAGGAACAAATCTGATCTCAGTATTCATGCTGAAATGCATTTTTAAACATCTGATTTCATGTGTTTGTTTGCTGTTTAGACTGATAATATTTGAACTTGTCAGATAATTTCTGCTTCCTGTATGTTCATAGCTGTAGATATTAATGTGTCTGTTCAAATGTGTGTTTTCCTGACCTTTGTTCAGACATAGCTGTTTTAGTTCTGGTCTTCAACGCAGCCAAATCTTGTCCCACCATGCCAGCGCTGTTCTCAGATCACACGTTTCGGCACTACGCCTACCTGCGTGACAGCTTGTCCCACCTGGTACCGCACCTCAGAGTGAGAAACCTGCCTTCATACCTCTTATGTAGCCTTTCATTTTTATTTAAAGATAATATACACTACCGTTCACAAGTTAAGTATAATTTTGGAAGAATTATTACTTTATTCAGCAGAGATGCATTAAATTGATCAAAAGTGACAGTAAAGACAGCAGCACAGCTATTTTTTTAACATTAATAATAATGTTTCTTTAGCAGCAAATCAGCATATTAGAATGATTTCTGAAGGATCATGTGACACTGGAGTAATGATGCTGAAAATTCAACTTTGCATCGCATGAATAAATTACATTTTACAATATATTCAAATGGAAAACAGTTGTTTTAAATTGTAATAATATTACTATTTTTATTGTATTTTTGATTAAATTATTGCAGCCTTGGTGAGCTGAAGAGACTTCTTTCAAAAAAAAATAAAAAAATAAAAAATCATACTGACCCCAAATGTCTGAGTGATGGTGTATGCAATCATTTCTTTAAATTTAATTATCTTCAGTTTAATTATCTTCCACGTTTTTGCTGTTTGTCTCAGTTGCCGGGCAGAAAGCAGACTGCTAGTTCAGGTTTGGAGGCGTCTGGCATGAGTTCAGGCAGTCTGGAGTCGGCACAGAACTTCCTTCAGGACAGCCTCATTCGGGTCAGCGCCCTTCAGAACCTGGAAACACTTGGTGCTCAGGAACTGCTGGAGTTTACTATCAGGTTCAAACCTTTAATATACTACAACTATATTATTTTAAGGTCTCTTAATAAGCTGTTTGTTAAGATGATTTGTGTCACATACAGAGATCTGCAACGGTTGGGGGAGCTGCAGACGGAGTTGGCCGGATCTGCAGATTTCTGTGCCACATACCTGCACTGCCAACTGCTGCTTACCAAGGTGAATACAAATATAATACACTACTAGTACTTCATTAGAGCGACTGCTGTTCTCTAAAGAAAATTTAAAAACCTGCTTTTATAATTTCTACTGAATTTAATTACACTACCATTCAAAAGTTGTGAGGTAGTAGAACTTTTTAAATAAATGAACGCTTTTATTCAACAAGGATGCATGAAATTGATTAGAAGTTACAGTAAAGAGATTTAGAATGTTACAAAAGACTTCTAATTTAAGTAAATGCTGTTCTTTTGAACATTCTATATTTAGAATCCTGAAACAATGTAACTTTCCTAATAATTAAAAATGTTTCTTGAGCAGGAAATCAGCATATTAGAATGATTTTTTGAAGTATCACGTGACACTGAAGACTGAAGTAACGATGCTAAAATTTCTGCTTTGCATTGCGGGAATAAATTACATTTTACAATACATTCAAATTGAAAACAGTTATTTTAAATTATAATATCACCTCAAAATATTACCTTTTTCTGTGTCAAATAAATGCAGCCTAGATGAAAATATAAGACTTAAAACATCTTAAAAATCCACCCTAAACTTTTAAATGCTTTTATAAATCTTTATAATTGTATAGATAAAATCAGGCTTATGCATATTTTTTTTCATTCAATCCCAGGCACTTCAGGAGAAGTTATGGACCATGGCTGTGCCGCTTTGTCTTAAACAGAATGCCAAAGTTTCAACAGCCGTTCGACAGGTACGTCCTACCAAAATGAATTTAAACCCAACCCGTCCCACTTTGCCAACAATCATTTGTACTGTGTGACAGATTCTGGATGAGACGTATAAGCTGGAGTTCTTGTACAGCGGTCTGCAGACGCAGCAGATCGCCACTATTCACAACGTCCGACTACAAGCGAAAGCATTACAGCTCATTCTGACAGCTCGGTCCAAACGAGGGTAAAAACTAAAAAAACGTTATAATGCAATAAAATCTCAAGTTTTTGAAACTGATCATCCTCCTTCTTCCAAATAACAGGGTTGATCGTGTTCTTGGTATTTGTGAGAAGTTCCTGCAGGATGTGGAGTCATTTCAGAGGTAGAAACACTCAAAGATGATGTGTAATACATGCACCTAAAAGCTGTTATGTGTGAAGAATCACTGAATGTACTTTTCTTTCCATTCTCAGGCTGTTCATGACAGAGTTGCCCCATTTCCAGGACAGTTTTGTGGAGAAACTCCTAGAGCTGATGCCCAGGTTGACAGCCTGCAAACCTCTAGATCTGGTTAAAATACTTCAGACCACGCTGCGGCAAAGCAGATTCATCCATCTCAAGCTACCCGAGCAGGTTTGTGGATTCTTAACACACAAACAGCCTTGGGAAGTTTTAGCTTGTTTGTTTCCAGATGTCTTTTATTTGTTTATTTTGGTTTGTCAGATCCACAGGGCGTCAGCGACAATTATTGAGCCGACGGGAGAATCAGACAACCCTTTGAGATTCACCTCTGGTCTGGTAGTGGCGTTAGACATCGACGCTACTCTTGAACACGTACAAGATCCACAGACGACAGTCAAAGTGCAGGTCTTTAACATTTTTCACTATCAAATCAATTCCTGATTTATGCATTCAGATGCAATGCTAAGGTCATGGGTTTGATTCCCATTGAATGCATGAACTGATAAAAAATTTTAACTGAATGCAATTAGATAAAAGCATCTGCTAGATGCATAAATGTCAGTAATCTTTTATTGAAAATCCTCTTTTGTGCATAAAATGAGCCGTTTTATATTGCCTTAAAACCTAATATTTATGTACAATTGATGCACATTAATCATTTTTTCTTCATCCTCCCAAAGGTGCTGTATCCAGATGGACAGTCGCACATAATCCACCCCAAACCTGGAGATTTCAGGACACCGGGACCTGGACGTGTGCGACTGATCACGCAGGTTTATCTCTCTCATTCCGCCTGGACAGGTACGTGTCCTTTCAGAATTGTGTCATTCACATCATGACATCAGCTATGTATTTTGGTTGAGGATTATTATGCAGTAGCTATTCTTTGTACTTTGTCCTTGTATAAAATAATGTTGCAAACACCAAGACAAATCCTTCTCTGCTGGCAGCAAACAGCATGAACCCTTCACAGTTCCACGGATATAAATAGAAATAGCATCTAGTCCAACAAGGCATGAGTTATTTTATATCTGTGTGTGTCTGTTGGACCAGCAGAATAGTGAGGCTGAATGCATTTATGCTTTGGAGAAAATCAAAATTGCTGTCATAGTTGGGTAAACTTCTATAGTGGTTAGTCATTTTCATTTCCCAGTAGCGTAAGAAAAAAATCCACAATAGCATTTTTAGGACTTTCCAAAATGTCCCTCCCTCAGATGTTGTGTAAAAAACACTTGGTAATTTATTGACAAGGTAAGAAAACATAAAGTGTGGTGTTATAAATGTACATTCGCTTTGGAAATGCTTTATCACAGTCTTTGAAAAGAGTTCATTTTATTTCAAAGGAAAAAATATTATTTATAATCTTTCATTTTCACTAAATATTCTGTTTTTACACAAAAAGTCTTAAGACTACTGAAGTAAAATACAAATGCAAATGACGTTTTATGGTGTTTGCAACAAATTGCAGTAAAACATTGCCACTAAATATAGTGTATACTTCACTAACAAAAGTACCTTGGAGTACTGTGTAAATACCATAGTACTTTAATATGTGCCTTTATATCATAGCAATACAGTTTCAAATGATCATACCTTAAAATCATACCTTAAAATAGGATGTAATCTGAACTGCATTGTGCATTTTTGTGTCCTTCATGGTTATTTTAGTTACCTAAAACCAGGGTTGCCAGGTTTTCACAACAAAACCTGTCTAATCGCATTTTGAGGAGGGTCTCCTGGTAAAAATAGCATTTCAGGCCACTAAATATTACATTATTGGGGTCGCTTCAACCCGCAGACATGAAAAACAACCCACGGCAACAGTGTTAAAGTAGCCCAATTACGCAGGAAAACCGCAGACTTGGCAACACCGACTAAAACCAATAAAAAAACACTGTTGTTGCTGATCCAAATCTATTTTCTGGGTAACTTGGCTTAACATGCATCACCTTAGGATATTAATGTACCATTGTTTTGACCTTTATGTGTTTATGTATATGTAAATGACCAAAACTAATTTAGATTTTATTACAATAATAGTATCTCGATGCTAAAATAACTCTGGTGTTTTCACTTTCAGAGGCCTGTCAGATTGAGGTGAGGTTGCTTCTGGCCTACAGCTCCAGCAGCAGTAAACAATCTGCTTCTAAACCTGCGTGGAACGAGAGTATGGATGGCCTGCCCACCAGCGAGAGCTGCATCGAGGGCACAATCCACCTCAGCAAACCCGTCAAAGTCTTCATCATGCCCAAACCAGCTCGCCGCTGACCCGGGGAGTCCAGGCAATATATATGTGAAATTAACAGCCCACACAAAATCGAGTGTCTTCACAATTATGTTTTATCTGAAATAAATGTTTTTTTGTTCATTTGTATCACTGGTGTTTGTGGTAATGGGGTATTTTCACAGCATACATCCAAAGAATAGTCATTTAATGATTATAAAGAAAATAACATTTTCAACACAGGGGAAAAAAAAAGTGCAAATTAAGACGCATCTGTTAAGAAAACAATGCTCATTTAAAGTGTAAGGCACTTTAAACAACCAATTAAATTAATTAGATAGTTGTGTTAATGTGATCAGCAGGTGGAGTGGAAGACCCCGCCGACTTTAGCTCCTTTTCCTGCCAGAGCATTATATTCTTTAACAGCCTGCTCGGTCTGAAACACCCTAACGTCAACACCTTGCTTCTTCACGTAATCTAGGGTGGATGGAGGCACCTGAAACATAAGCAAACAAAAAGCAGATTAGCTTATTTAAAGTCATATTTGCTGAAAATGTACTCATCCTCAGATCATCCAAGATGTAATGAGTTTGTTTCTTCATCAGATTTGGAGAAATGTAGCATTATGGATCCTTTGCGGTGAATGGGTGCCGTCAGAATTAGAGTCCAAATAGCTGATAAACAAGCAGCTTTTGGTTTCACAAGATGTTAATTGATAACTGGAGTGTTGTGGAGTACTTGTGGATTATTGTGATGTTTTTAATCAAAAGTACCTTGGAGTACTATGTAAATACCATAGTACTTACATAGTAAGCACCTTTATATCATAGTATTGCCGTTTGATACGAACCCAGTACAATCATACCTTAAAATAGGATGTAATCTGAACTGCATTGTGTATGTTTGTGTCCTTCATGGTTATTATAGTTAAATGTAGCATTGCATCAACGGATCCTCTGCAGTGAATGGGTGCCGTCAGAATGAGAGTCGAAACAGCTGACAAACAAGCAGCTTTTGTTGTTATGGATTACTTGTGGATTATTGTGATGTTTTCATCAGCTGTTTGGACTCTCATTCTGACGGCACCCATTCACTGTAGAGGATCCATTGGTGAGCAAGTGATGCTACATTTCTCAAATCTGATGAAGAAACAAATTTTAATTTCTTAATGAACTGTTCCTTTAAGGATTGCAGTATTTAGATAATGCACAGTATTGATTTAAAATTCACATTGCTACCTGGAGAGCTTCACTCATTCCTCTTCCTATGACCAGCGTCTGCACTCCTTTCCTAAGGATCTCTTCCAGGTCGGCTGGCTGGACGCCTGGATAATGCTGGCAGGAGCACAGATGCACTTTAGACAGATCTCTAATCATTAACATTTAAAGCAAGCTTGCTCAAATAGAAGATATGTAAAACACTGCAGTTCCATTGTGCCATTTCATAATTTTAAATGCTTCACTCTTACTATACTATAGTAAAATATTATAGTAATACGTGGGTTTGATTCCCAGGGAAAGCATGAACTGATGTATACTTTGAATGCAATTTAAGTGTGTTTGGTTACCGTATTATAAAAGCTGCAATTGCATGCATTGTAGTTTTTATGAAATTTTTAAATTACAGCTGAGGAGGATTTTGCAGTGTGATCTGGTGTTCGTCTTACATCTGTGCCAGTTTCACGCCAGTCCCAGGCTCGGCTTCCGCCTGGCCACACTTTACAGTCTTTATAGGATGAGGAGCAACCTTTGACCTTCATGTGGCCCCAGGATAAAGAAGCAATTTCTGGAGAAGACATTATTGGCTTCCCTGTAACAGAGTAAATCACATGCATTTACAAAGTAAGTCAGTTTTCTTTCATTTTACTCTTTATTATGCCATAATACTATTGCACTACCATGTTTTTGGACAAGTATCATGCTATTTTTAAAGTTGCGCAGTAAAATGGAACATGAATATATTAATCTTTCAGTAACGTTTAATACCATCTGATAATACCATCTCATTGTACTTTTTATCCTAAGGGATGTCACACTAATCTAATCAATTTAATTTAATCAGCTGCTTTTTAACAATTAATCTAAAATATTCAGAAACGATAAACAGAAGCACTTGTACATGCATACAACCAACAAAACCTGCTTCCTCTACTTCAAACGACATTTTTATTCGTTCAACAAACTACTTTTATGTTAAAAACAACTTAAAGCTCATGCAATATAAAAGTATCTTATTTATATAATCTTGCCTCGGCCTGCAACTCAATCTTGCTTGTGTTGTGTTTCTCTTCGAGTGACGCCGGGACACACCCACCGCCTACGTCACCGGCCGGCGTCAAATCGGCGTACGCTTCAGCAGCTGACGCTGATTGGCTGTTGTCCAGTGACGTACAAAAAGCTGGAGTCAGTCAACGGCAAGGTACCCATCCTCTCAACTGACCTGCAAAGACTAGTTAAATATAAAATATTATTATATATTAAAATTGCATATGTAAACGTCATGTTAGAATAAAAATTTTCGTGCGTAAAAAAAAAATAAAAATACATAAAAATATTGTTACGTGGTTATAACTAATAAATATAATCTTGTTTATTATTATTAAAAATATTATCTATATTAGCATTTATGTATTTAGCAGTTTAATCATCTCGGTAATGAATAAACACACCACGACAAGACTAAAAACAAGTGTTAAAACAACGCTTATTATATTGTTATTAAAGTAAATATTTTTTTCCTCTGTTTTGTGTATTTACATTTAAAAATACTGTATTTATTTATTTATTTAACTTCATCCCGATCACGAATAAACACAAAGACGACGCTGTTTCTGTTACAAAAGAGTCCGTGAAAAAATGTAAGAGCTGTATAATCTTAATCCTCTTCCTCAACTCTTATTGTTGTGATGATGAGGATGATGACGATGATGATGATGGTGGTGGCATTGTGGCGCTCCACACGCGCTAGATGCCCCTCTGGATGATGCTCTGGGTGGGTGTCGCGGTGTATTGTGGGCAGTTTTGGGTCTAAGCAGAGCAGAGCTCGTCATCTCCAGGAAAGATGGCTGCTCCGGGCACCACAGCGGCTCTTCCTCCAGATGTCAGTCCCGGTTTCGCGGTGGTCTGCTCGTTTTTGGAGCGCTACGGCCCTGTTCTGGATCTGCCCGAGCTGACGTTCCCCCAGCTGGAGCGGTACTTACAGGAGACATCCGCGGGTGAGCTGTGGGAGAGGCTGGGTTTGTGTTTATTTGGGCAGGCTTCACATCTTTACCCATCAAGGGTTTGATCACTTAAAGTTTGGCTCGTTGGGGTGCGCGTAGTCTTTGTTTGGCTGGGAATCGTGTCTCTGGTGTTTTTCAAACAGACCGTGAAGTGGCGAAGTGTTTTCGAAAGCAGTCATGTGTGATTTTTCCACCCTTAACCAGAGGAAAAAATCACATTTAAAGATTAATCTCAGGATATGATTGACTGTGCGCACTGCTAAGGGTGCTAGCATAATGTTGTTCACGGATAAATGGAGAGACACTTCAAGTGTCGTACGATAAATTGGCCTGATAGATTTACATTCAGATTATAAACACCGATGGGACTGTAGCCGCACGGTGCGCATGCGCAGGCCGCTGTCAAACTTCCTATGTTACAATGTAACAATTGTAATAATAGAACCACTGCACTGATTTGTTTACGCGCGATTGTTTACGCCCCGCCCCCTGTGAATACTGTATTAATCGTGTACACGTAGGTGTACAATACCCGAGCTCCAACACACTAATGTTGTCATTTCGGAGAATTGCGTATGTAAACGTCACTGCAGAATTATTGGTCTTCATGCTCTGACATTGCTGAGAGCGGATTGGATAATTTTGATAATGCTGTGTAGTAATAAGAGGGGTGTGTTTTAAAATGCATGCATTTAAATAAAAGGTGTAAACAATAATTAGCAAAATTAAAACATGTGACAGATAAGAATTATGAATTATATGCATATACTACCAGTTAAGAGTTTTGAAGTCTCACCAAGCCTGCATTTATTTGATTCAAAATGCAGCAAAAGAGTCAAATTTTGAAATGTTTTTACTATTTAAAATAACTGCTTTCTATTTAAATGTATTTTGAAATTCATTTATTCCTTTGATTTCAAAGCTGAATTTTTAGCATCATTAATCTAGTGACATGATCCAAATCATTCTAATATTTTCTAATTGAAAACAGCTGAGTAGACTTTTTCAGGTTTCTTTGGTGAGTAGAAAGTTCAGAAGAACAACATTTAGAAATAGAAATCATCTGTGACATTATAAATCTCTTTATTATCACTTTTGATCAATTTAAAGCATCCTTGCTAAATAAAAGTATTAATTTCTATCATTTCTTTCCCTAAAAAAGTATACTGAATCAAAGCTTTTGAATGGTGTAGTGTACAGTGTTACAAAAGCTTTTTTTTTAAATGTGTTTAAATAGAAAGCAGTTATTTTAAATAATAAAAATATTTCACAGTATCACTGCTTTTGCTGTATTTTGGATCAAATAAATGCAGGCTTGGTGAATTCTTTAAAAAAACATTTAAAATCTTACTGTTCAAAAACTTTTGACTGGTGTAAACAATAAAATAAATAACTACAGTGGTGGTTCCCGTAAAAGCGTTTGGTTGTATAAAATGTCTGAATGTGATTGTATCAGTTAAGAAAATATCAAAGATATCACAAGCATGTTTTGTTTTCACCTACTCTCCAAAAACAGACATTTCACGGTAATTAACAATAAAATAATAGAAATTCTGCTTTTTGCACAATTTAGTTCCTCGGCCGTTGATTGAGCTTCATGTCAAACTGCTGCGCAAAATCGGCAAGACGGTCACGCCAGAACGATGGGAGAAGTATCTTGTAAAAGTAAGTGTTTTGGTTTTAAATAATGTGCTATACAATATGGAAATGTACATGCAAATGCATCTGTTTGTTGAAATTGTGTTGATGCAGGTGTGCCAAGAATTTAACAGCACCTGGGCATGGGAAATGGAGAGAAAAAGCTACCTGGAAATGACGGTAGAGTGCAAGACTGGCATTTTAAAGGTCAGTATATTTTGTACAGCTTGTTGGGTTTTGACTTTAGAAAGTTGCGTTGCTTCTAAAGAAACCTGTCAGTAACATGTCTGGATCATATTTCACCTCCAAAACTGAATAATTCTTTGTTTTCTTAACAGTACTTGTGCGAGTGCCAGTTTGATGACAATCTCAAGTTTAAGACATTAATCAACGAGGAAGATCCGGACAAGATGCGTCTACAGCCCATCGGTAGAGACAAGGAAGGTCTTCTCTACTGGTTCCAGCTGGATCAAGATCAGAATATACGTGTTTATTCTGAAGAACAGGACGATTTGGATGGATCCTCATGGAAATGCATTGCAAGGTGAGAAAATTTTGGGCTCAAGACCATTACAGCACTAGTATACTCAGTTAAACCTAATTTAATGAAGTTTATTAAAGAATAAGAAATGCATTTTTATGTAAACAGGACTAGGAATGATCTTGCAGACACACTAGAACAGCTTAAAGCCAAGATCGAGCCAACCGAGGCCGACCAAGAGAAGCAAGACTGTCCCACCAGCCCAAGTATGGAGGCAGAAGCTGTTAAAGGTAAACCTTTTTGGAAAATCATTTCCGTTTAGGGCTGTAATCACCATAGACACTGAGAGAAATGAGCCTCCCATGGTATCCAGACCAGTGATCAACCACTGTGGTTTTCCAATGTGTGCACTCTAAAAAATGCTGGGTTATTTTTTTTTAACCCAAATGCTGGGTTCAACGTTTAACTTGTTGGGTCAGTTTTTCTGTAACTAAGTTGCTGGGTCATTTATAACGCTGGGTTATTTTTTCTACCCAACCGCTGGGTTAAGTCTGTCTCTGACGAAACAACCAGTCAGAGTTACAGGTAGAGCATGGGCTTTTTGAGTCCTTTACAGGAAAGAGCAGTTCTCATCACCGCTGATTTGGTACACTTCTTTAGCGAAATAAAGGTTTGTATACATTTTATTTAATTTATAACATCTTTACTGTGCTGTAAATTGTATTATTTTATGCAACGCAACATAAGGACGAGATATCAGCATAATGGAAACGCCTTTTGCCTTGCATAAAATAAATGGATTTTATTCGTTATAGTGCTGAGTTTAATTTAATTTGATGTTAAAATATGCTCTCTAATGTCAGTACTGCTTGTTTATGGGCAGGTTTTCGAGTCAGTCACGGCATCTTTCAGCTACGAGTGAAACGCGATGCCTACGAAGTTCGAACAGCAGCCCTTCGCTGGCTAAAAAAATAGTGCTATTTCACTAAAAAGTGATTGCAAAGAACGGTTGAATACACTAAAATTAAATTGCTACTTTTAAATGTTAATTTTTTGTCTAAAATGCTTGTTAAATGAGCTTAAATGTATGTAATATTGTAAACTGTGCAGTAGCAGTGTTGGGGGTAACGCATTACAAGTAACGTGAGTTACGTAATAATATTACTTTTTTTCAAGTAACTAGTAAAGTAACGCATTACTTTTGAATTTCTAAGAAAATATCTGAGTTACTTTTTTCCCCATTTATTGATTGACAAGTCTCCTGTCAGGAAATTGGGAGTAAATATGATGTTACTGTATTCTAGACTAAATGTGAGCATGCGTTAATCCATCTCACTCACAAAAAACTGATTCAGTATTCCTCAAAATGAATAAAAACAGTGAAATGCAAACTCAGAATATGACGCAACGCTGCAATAACTAAATATGTTTAAATAAAACAAATATCCTTTATGCATTTAATCCCATTTTATTAACCAGTGTCTTTGCTGCTGACCTTTGATGATGCAATTCAACCATACTAATAAGCAAAAATTACTTTAGATAAACATTTGTGCTTCATTTTTTTATAGCTGAAGAGTGATCTCCTGCATAAATGTACTTTTCTTTCAGCCTGAGGTGAATTCATTTCACTTTTGGTGTAAAAGGGCTTTTAGATGAGAATTGTTTTATATTAAAAAACAAAGAAGCAAGCCCTGCCCAGATTTAAAAAGTAACGCAAAAGTAACGTAACACATTACTTTCCATAAAAAGTAATTAAGTAGCATAATTAGTTAATTTTCAGGGAGTAACGCAAAATTGTAATGCATTACTTTTAAAAGTAACTTTCCCCAACACTGTGCTGTAGTGACCCAAGTAAATTCAGTTTGTCTTGTATTTTGTCCATTTGTCATTTTTGATTATTGCTGTTGCCTCTAGTAATTCTGTGTTTTTTTTTTTTCAGTTCCAGTTCATTTTAAGCCAGCAATATAATAAAATAAGCAATAGTTGACTTAACTAAAATAACCCAGCATGTTTGGTAAAAACATTTAACCCAACCAGCTGGGTCAAAATAACCCAGCATGTGTTCTGTCCAATATTTACCCATCGCTGGGTTGCCAAATAACCCAAAGTTGGGTTGTTTTTAATCCACCATTTTTTTTAATCACCATACTCCCACTTAGAATTTTGCAAGAGGTTGGAACTAAACCTTTTCTGTGTTTTAAATTTTTAGGTGAGGTTGAAGACTTGAAGAACCATGTGTCTGGACAAGGAGACTTTACCGACAGCACCTTGAATTCTAATGAAAGTGAGTTAAAACCTAAAGATGTTAAAAAAGAACCACCAGTTCCCATTAAACCAGAGAAAGAAGAGAAAGTAGCTGAACTTCCTAATCCAAGAGTGGTCATCGACAACAGGGTTAGTACGATCAAAACTCTCATCAAAGAAGAACCAAAAGATTGTCCCAAACCATGGAACGCCATTTCCGTCGTCATGCCCCCTGCTTCCATCAAACACGACCCGGCGGTGAAATCAGAAACGTGTGAAAGCAAGAAAGAGCTGGTGTTTGAGAACGTGGCTAGGGCTATAAAGAGCGACCAACAGGCTAAAATACCTCTGAAGAAGAGGGAGTTGAAAAGAAGCGGAGGTTATGACGTCAGCAATCACTTCAGCAACGTCAATCACAACAACAACAACCTTAACAGCAATGGTAGCATCAGCACAGGAGGCATAATCGTTCGCAACCCTGCCGTCTTGCCATTGAAGGAACAGCAAATTAATGATGGAGAGAAGGTACCAACAGCCATCATTGCTGTCTCACAAGAGCCGAAGGTTGACCAAACGGTGGTACGAGAACAATACATAGGTGTTGGAGTTATCAAAGGTCCCATTGAGCGAAAGAGGCCATGGAGTGAAAACGATAATTCTTCAAATGGTCATCATGGGAATGTCTTGAAGACTGAAGATAGTGTAAGACAGTCTGTCCTTGTTGGGAAATCCATGATTCAGGCAGACAACGGTCCTCTTCCTTGTAGCATTCCTGAGGATTTGTCAAAAGACGTTTGCAATAAAAGCCCAGATGTGTCTGCGAAAACATCAAACCTTGTTGAGAAGTCGCCAATGATTGAAGAAACCACCACAGTTGAGGAAAAGGTTGAAAAAGCTCACAATGAAGATGAGAAAACGGTTGGTTTTTCAGCTGAAGAAAAAACTGATGTTGTGTTTGAAGACGCCAGCAAAGACAAAAGTCTGAAAAGCCCAAGAAAGAGACGTTCACAAAAGTCCAAATCCAAGATGCACGCAAAAGACGACATGCCAAAAGCATCCAGCGTTGGGGAGGTTTTGGAGAAGGATGCTGAAAAAATCGGACGCAATGATGACGAAGAGGTATCGTCAGAGCTTCAGAAGGAAGGGATTCGCCTTAAGATTAAGATTCCACTTCATAGACGGACGCCGGAACTCCAGCACAAGGACGTTGAGGAAACGGAAACCAGCAATCGGAGATCCCTGCGGAGATCCGCCAGAATCTGTAAGCCCAGCCCTAAAGTGGCAGATAGTCGGGATAGAAAACAAGACGGAAAACTAACCTCCTCGGCAGCTCAGGACGAAGAGGAACATGTTGAAGACGAAGAGGCGAAAGTTCATCCCAAAAGGGAGATGCACAAAAAAGCAGATCTGGAAGTACAGCCCAAGATTTTTAAGGTAGCATGAACGCTTTTTATATCCAGTCCTAACAGTTTTACAAAAATGTTTTTGTTAAATGCTTCTTTTGACTCTTTTAGGCCAAACGGAGACATAGGCGGAAACGTTGGTCAAAAATTCGTACAAAGAATTGCAAATCCAAAGCAGCTCAAGAGCAGGAAGAGGAAGTGGTTGACGACAAAGACGCAAATAATGAAGACAACAGATCAGAGAAAGGAGACCACAAGAGTGAGACTGAATCGGACCAATCTAACGAGATTCCACCTGAAGATGCTTGTAAACACTGTGGACTCGCCAACCACCCAGAACTAGTGAGTTATTGTTCATCATTTCTGACTACTACTTTAGATTATAAATAGACTATACTTTAAGTGGTATGTACCAATGATACTTGCCCATGTGAAACTTGGTACTAAAGTGGTTTTTAGTATGTTTTAATTGCTAGGAAGTTGCTAGCTGATTATTACTAGTATAAATTAAGAGAGATTGGCTGCTTTCCTTCAGTTGGTATTGTCAGTAGTAGTAGTAGTTGTTGTTGTTGTTGTTGTTGTTAACTATAACTAAAAATATTAAAAATTATTTTTAGTTAGCTGAAATAATGCTGAAGTGATATAAAATATAAATGTTAAAGAAAAAACTTAAACTTAAAAAACTTAAGAAAAATTTGAATTGTTGCTTTGGCAACTAATTAAAATAAATTTGAAGTACTGAAAATACTAAAACTAAAATAAATTAAAGCTCAATAAAAATAAAAAAGGCCTCTGTATGCTTTGCTATTTGTAAATTAAAGATCATTATATTATATTATATTATGTCCCATACTGTACTTTCTTGTAAATTAATGTGCTGTGCTTTACTGTACCATACTGTTTTGTACTATATGCTGTACTGTTTTATATTAAATTATGACATGCTATATGCTATTTTTAAATGAAAGATATATTATATTATATTATATTATATTATTATTTTTTTTTTATAAAATATTTTAGATAATATTTATATATAATATTTATATATTATTCTGTTATATAATGTACCATACTATTTTATACTATAGTAAATTGTCATAATATGGAGCTATATTTAAAGTACGTAAAATCATATTATATTATATTATATCCTAATAAAATATTTGATATATTATTTTATATAATATTTATATATTATTTTATATATTATGATGTTATACAGTGTATCATTCTGTGTTGAACCATATGATATACTATTTTGTACTATAGTAAACTGTCATAGTATGTAGCTATATCTAAAGTTATTATATTATATTATATTATATCCTAATGAAATAGTTTGTATATTATTTTATGTAATATTTATACATTATTTTATATATTATTTAGTTATATAATGTACCATACTGTCTTGAACCATGTAGTATATTATTTTATACTATAGTAAATTATATCATAGTATGTAGCTATATCTATAGTTATATATATATAACTATATATAGTTATTATATTATATTATATTATATTATATTATATTATATTATATTATATTATATTATATTATACCATGTGCTATATTATTTTAGACCATAGTGAATTATCTTTTTTTAATCTAAATTAATTGAATATAAATTATATTATATTATAATGTCCATACTTTCCGATAACAAATGAAAATTTAAAATTAAAATAAAATAATTCAAAATATTCATAAATACTATAATAGTATATAAATAGTACTAAAATAACCAATTTTCACCCATTTTATTCGCCTGGGAGGCAAAAAACTTGTTTAAGAAATGGAATGAATGAATAAGACACACATAATAGAACGTGCTTATGTCTAAAGGTTTGTTCAGATCCAGCTCCTACAGTAGGTATAAGGGTTTATTCAGCTAACAATATTCATTAAAAACAGTATAAAAAATATGAAATGTAATTGAGGCAGAAATGCTTCTGACATGATTCAAGCTGTAAGATTAGACTCAGTGTTGTCTATCAAATGGCATAGATAATACTTTCAGAAGAGATTAAACTAATAATTTAATCTGTTTTCTCTCTTGTATTTTTGTCCCAGATTCTTCTTTGTGACATGTGTGACAATGGATATCACACGGCCTGTCTGAGGCCTCCTCTAATGATCATTCCTGATGGAGAATGGTTCTGCCCTCCCTGCCAGCATGTAAGGGCTTCAGTGTCAGTGTCAATGGCTTGTGTAAGTGTGTGAGCAGTGTTAATGAAGTATATGCTCTTGTCATTAACAGAAGCTTCTCTGTGAGAGGCTGGAAGAGCAGCTTCAGAATCTGGACACTGCTTTGAAGAAGAAAGAGAGGGCTGAACGAAGGTGTAGATCCGCACACACACTTCATAAACACTCTCACCAGCTCATCTCCGTTCCCATAAATCATCATGAAATATGTCTAGCCTCATGTGATTCTGAGTTTTGATTCTTGTTTTCTCTTTCAGACGTGAGCGGTTAGTGTATGTGGGCATCAGTGTGGAAAACATTATACCCACCCCGGTGAGTATGCAGCCATTATATTATATTATATTATATTAGTGTCCCATTATATTACATTTTATGTCCTGTACTCAACGTTCCTTTGCTATACTGTACCTTATTGTACTGTTATGCTATACTGTTCCATAAAGAATTGTACAATATATTTTTATACTATAGTAAATTATGCCAGTATGCTATATGCACTATAAAGCTATGCTATGTAGATCTAAATTAAAAACTAATATATTATTATGTTATATTATATATTATGTCCCATACTGTATTTAATATTAATTTAAATAAATATAAATATTTATATATTATATTTATATTATATTATAATATGCTGTATAATGCTGTATTACACTATACTATACGCTGTACTACTTAATACTATAGTAAATCCTATTATATTATATTATATTATTATACCGTGTGCTATACTATTTTATACTATAGTAAATGATGTCATAGTATGCTATGCTATATCTTAATTAATTAAAAATAAATCTATTATATTATAGTATAGTATAGTATAGTATATTATATTATATGTCCCATACTGTACTTTCCTGTAAAGAAATGTGCTCTGCTATACTGTACTATACTCTATTGTATGCTGTACAGTTTTATACTATAGTAAATTATACCATAGTATGATATAGTATTTTTTAATTAATGATTGTTATATTATATATTATATTTTATTATATTATAATTCAATAAAATATATTGTATAACATTGTTGTGTACCACACTGTATTGTATGATATAGTACTATAGTAAATTGTCATAGTATGCTATGCTATATCTAAATTAATTTTAATTAAATAAATGTTAATTTAAATAAAAATAAATATTTATATTATATTATATTATGCTGTATTATACCATGTGCTATGCTATTTTATACTGTAGTAAATTGTCATAGTATGCTATGCTATATCTAAATTAATTAAATAAATTATATTATATTATATTACATTACGTCACATTGTATTATGCTGTATTATATTGTGATATACTATTTCATACTATAGTAAATTATGCCATAGTATGCTATGCTATATTTAAGTTAATTAAACATTAATCAATTATATCGTACCATATTATTATATAATGTTGCATACTGTACTTTTCTATAACATAATGTGCTATGCTATACTGTATCATATGATATAGTACCTTTTTCTATATCATATACTATAGTAAAATATGCCATAGTATAATACAGTATTTTTAAATTAAAGATTATTATATTATATTATATTATATTGTAATTCAATAAAATATATTATATGTTATTATTAAATGATATATTATATAATGTACCACACAGTATTGTACCATATAGTACTATAGTAAATTATCATAGTATGCTATGCTATATCTAAATTAATTTTAATTAAATAAATATTGATTTAAATAAATATAAATATTTATATTATATTATGCTGTATTATACCATGTGCTGTGCTATTTTATACTGTAGTAAATTGTCATAGTATGCTATGCTATACCTAAATTAATTAAATATAAATCTATTATATTACATTACATTACATTATGCTGTATTATACTGTGACATACTATTTTATACTGTAGTAAACTGTCATAGTATGCTATGCTATATCTTAATTACAAATAAATCAATTATATTATATTATATTATATTATAATGTCCCATACTTTACTATAACAAAATGTGCTGTGCTATATTGTACCATACTACATTGTACAATATACTGTTTTATACTATAGTAAATGATGCCGTAGTATGCTATGCTATAATTAAGTTAATTAAACATAAATCAATTATATTGTATCATATTATTATATAATGTTACATATTGTATTTTTTTATAACATAGTGTGCTATGCTGTACTATATCATACGATATAGAACCTTTTTCTATATCATATACTATAGTAATTATTCCATAGTATGCTATATCTAAATTAATTAAACAGAAATGAATTATATACTATAAGCTAATAAGATGATATTTAAAATGTCTGAATCAGCTTTATTTGTTTTTAAATTTACTCCTCTTCATCATTTCAGGACGGTGATGGAGAGGACAGCTTGACCCAGAAGAAAAAAGATGCCAAGAAAACTAAAAATCTGGGGCGGCGATCGACTAGGACGAGGAAATCCATCAGTTATAGGTAATCAATATTTTTTTGTGGAAATAAACTTTGACTCTTTGCTTCTAAGTGTGACTAATTCTTGATTTTGTTATCATCTGGCAGATTTGATGATTTTGACGAAGCCATTGATGAAGCAATAGAGGAAGACCTTCAAGATTCAGAAGGAGGAGGTTGGTCATGGGAAACATTGTTTAGTACAATATAATATGAGTGTTGTTGCATATTGAATTCACCGGTGGTGTGTCCTGCAGGCGCTGGTGGAGGTAAACCTGCGGCGCCCGTCACGAGTCAGCCGAGGAGCGCGGTGAGCCGAGAGAGTCGACGGCCTGTGAAAGCGCCCGCCCCGCGCAAGAGGAAACGCCGGCGACTCAATGACCTGGACAGTGACAGTACGATGGACGAGGAGGAGAGTGAGGACGAGTTTCAGCTCAGTGACAGGTGTGTGCTGTTTTGCCATGTCTGCAGTTTTCCCACGGAATTGGGAAAATACTTTAACACTGTTGCTGCATGTTGTTTTTGACTCCAATATGGTAATATTTAGCTCCTGGAATGCTAATTTGACCAGGGGAATCCCGCCAAAAAATGTTTATTTTACCCCCGAAGCGCAATTTTTAAAGAGGAACCCCCTCGAAACACGATTTGGGCTAGTTTTGAATAGCAATTGGGCGAGTTTTGTTGTGAAAACCTGGCAACCCTGGGTGTGTGTAACACACAGAAGAATATTTACAATACTGGGGTTCAAATTTGGGCCAGTTCTTCAAAATATAACCAGTCTATATCTTAAATAAACAATATGCTTTCCATACGCTCTATGGGTAATAGTCCATTTAGATGATAATTAAACACATTTCCCCCCCAAAAAAATTCCTCTGTTACTGTAATGCAAAATTAAGTTTAAATTATGTTAATGCATAATAAAGTTATTTATCCATGGTAGTATTTGTTGTACTACTTAACTTACATTGATCTAAATACATCATTATCACTATTATGATTGTCAGTCATTACACTTTTGTGCTGTAATGTGGTAAAATAGTATAAACTAAAATGACTGTAATACATCTCTTTGTCTGTTGAAAGTTGGGGGGAAAATATGTTTAATATTGATGAAATAAAATAATAATAATAAAAAAACTTATTTGTCCTAATAGTTAATGGTCAGTAAAAATTGTTTTATTTTATTTTATGCTGTTTTATTTTATTATTGTAAGCTAAAATGACTGTTACATCTATTTATCTATTGAGAATTAAGGGGAACATATGTTTAATATTCATAAAATAAAATAATTTACCAAAAATGTATTTGTCCTAAAAGTTAATGATCAGTAAAAAATTATTTTATTTTATTTGATTTTATTATTAAAAACTAAAATGATTGTATTACATCTATTTGTTTACTGAGAGTAGGGGGGAAAATATGTTTAATATTTATAAAATACAATAAATCACCAAAAATGTATTTGTCCTAAAAGTGAATGGTCAGTAAAAATTATTTTATTTGAATTTATGCTATTTTATTTGATTTTATGCTATTTGATTTTATTATTATAAACTAAAATGACTGTATTACATCTATTTGTCTATTGAGAGTTGGGGGGGGTATGTTTAATATTTATAAAATAAAATAATTCACCAAAAATATATTTGTCCTAAAAGTGAATGGTCAGTAAAAATGATTTAATTTGAATTTATGCTATTTTATTTGATTTTATGCTATTTGATTTTATTATTAAAAACTAAAATGATTGTATTACATCTATTTGTTTACTGAGAGTAGGGGGGAAAATATGTTTAATATTTATAAAATAAAATAAATCACCAAAAATGTATTTGTCCTAAAAGTGAATGGTCAGTAAAAATTATTTTATTTGAATTTATGCTATTTTATTTGATTTTATGCTATTTGATTTTATTATTATAAACTAAAATGACTGTATTACATCTATTTGTCTATTGAGAGTTGGGGGGGGTATGTTTAATATTTATAAAATAAAATAATTCACCAAAAATATATTTGTCCTAAAAGTGAATGGTCAGTAAAAATGATTTAATTTGAATTTATGCTATTTTATTTGATTTTATGCTATTTGATTTTATTATTAAAAACTAAAATGATTGTATTACATCTATTTGTTTACTGAGAGTAGGGGGGAAAATATGTTTAATATTTATAAAGTAAAATAATTCACCAAAAATGTATTTGTCCTAAAAGTTAACAGTCAGTAAAAATGATTTATTTTATTTTATTTTATTTAGTTTTGTTTTGTGCTATTTTATTTTTTCCTTTTTTTATTTTTATTTATTTATTTATTTTTTAAGTCTTCATGGTCACCCAGTCTGCATTGTTTTGATCAAAAATACAGTAAGAAAGGGGGAAAAACAGTGATGTTGTGAAATATTATTGCAACTTAAAATAACTGTTTATGCACTAGAACTCAGTGGTAACTATCTATATTACAATATTCTAAAATGTAATATATTGCTGTGATCAAAGCTGAATTTTCAGCATCATTACTCCAGTCTTCAGTGTCACATGATCCTTCAGAAATCATTCTAATATGCTGATTTGCTGCTCAAAAAACATTTCTAACTATTTTCAATGTTGAAAACAGTCGTGCTACTTTATATTTTGTGAAAACATTTTTGTTCAGGATGAGTAGGATTTGAAATAGAAATCATTTGTAACATTCTAAATGTATTTATTGTCACTTTTGATTAATTGAATGCATCCTTTTTGAATAACAGTATTATTTTGGTTAAATTCTGCATTGCTAGCATGGAGGAGGAGGATTTCGTGGTTTCGGGAGATGGTGCGTCTGACGGTGACGCCGGCTCTTATGACGGGAGTGAATGGGGCAGCGGTGAAAGTGACGCAGAGAATCCACCGGCCTCCAGGAGGACAGGAAGAAGCGCACACACCCTGAGAACCAGGAGGAGCAGACGCAGACCTCCCGCCCGACGAAGAGGCTCCTCAGAAGAAGAGGACATGTTAGACACGGAGGAAGAGGAGGAGGAAGAGGAAGAGGAAATGGGTCTGTTTGAGTTTTCATATCCATTCTACCTAAAAAATAAATGAATAAATAAATAACATTTAGACTTAAAGCCAGTGAGCTGTGATGTTTACTTTATAAGGAAGTTTTTAGAGGTAGGCTGTCTAGGTAGGTGACTGGGTTTTGGAACAGAGCCTAATTAGTGTTGCATTGAATTCTTACAATTTTTACTTCTGTGTTGATCTGGCAGAAACAGAAGGCTCTAACGAGTTCAGCGACAGCGACGTGGACGTGAATAGAAGGCGTCCGCGACGGAGTCAGAACTCTCAGGTCAACTATTATGAGACGTCAGAGTCTGAAGGGTCACGGAAGGCGTCCCATCAGAAACACTCCTCTCTTCCTCACCGCCGACGGCTGTCCAGCTCCAACAGTGAAGGTGAGCTAACGTCTGAGCCATAGCCAATATGGTGCAGTCGTACTTGTCATTTCCCAGTCCAACTCCCCTCCTATAATTTCCTGTCTGTCCTCCTACTGTCTTATCTAAATAAAGGCATAAAAGACCAAAAAATAAAACACACACACAGACCAAATGCAATAAGTATATCATTTTTTAAATTACAATAAATTGCAATATTTTGTTTGAATAAATATTTATTCTTGTGAATTTTGTATGAGGGCATTTCATGCTACACAACAATTTTCACCTTAAAATTATGCATGATTTATGCATAAAATAATAGAAAATATAGCATCTCACACAGCTAAATCATTAGCAGATGCGACAGATAATAGTCTAATATGAACTCCAAAAAATGTATAAATCCTGCACACAACTCAGACTTGCATTGTTATGAAATTTCATCAGCAACACCTCACTTTTGTGCATTTTATTTAATGTGCAGGCTTCATGCATTTATTTGAGTACATAAAATAACACAAATATTTAAAATAAATATTGCATATAATTTTTAAATGATACTGTGTTTAACTTTAAAATGTATTTTTTTATGTTTTATATTAAGATATATAAAATCTATTTTAATTTTAAATATGAGGTATTTAAAATTCAGTGCATGGAAGGCAGACCTTTTTAATTGCTAATAAATGTATTTTCTGAAATATTACTTATTTTTACTAGGTTTTCCATCTGAATTTATACATAAAATAACACAAATATTAGAAATAAATATTGCATATTATTTTAAAATGACATAGTATTTAATATTAAAAAACTGATTTTTTTAAAAAAATATATGTTATATTAAAATATATATAATCAATTTATTTTTTTATTTTTATATATATATATTTTTTTTTATTGTAGGTTTTGATATAAACTGGGTTTTTACAAAACCAAAACATCATAATCTGTACATTTAACAAGAAAAATAAACATATAATATGAATATAAACATAAAAATTATAATAATAAAATAAAATAAAATAAATTGAAAGAGTAAATATATCAATACAAAACCAGAAATCAGTATAGCCATAAAAAAAAAAAAAACAATACAATAAGGTCGCCTTTCAACCTTTCCACGCTAAATTCTGGATTCCCAAAGTTAAAAATCGCGTTTCTTTTACCCCCAGATAAATGAGAAAAGGGTCCCATACCTTATAGAAATTGAAAGGTTTGTCCTTTAATGCGGTACAAAGGGCTTCATAGGGAATTACATTTTTAGCTGGGTTTATCAAATGAATAATTGACGGTGTTTGATCTGTTATCCAACATACATTTGCGAGCACAGTACAAGAGAATTTGGAGAAGGTGAATCCCTTGGAATTTGAAGGGAAATTCCTGGCGTATGACTAGTAAACATGCTTTTGGTCCGAGTTGTAATGGACAGCGGAATATATTCTCAAGTTCCTTTAGGACACCCCTTCCAGAATTGTTGGATCTTCATACAATTCCAAAAACAATGAATAAGGGTTCCCTCTGATCCTTTACATTTATTACAAAGATTAGAAAGTTTAGGGTTTTTTTTTTTTTTTTTTTTTTTTTTTTTTTTTTATTAAGCACAATAAAACATAAATAGACAGCAACATGATGACACAGACTGAGACCAGTCACAGATATATACACATATATACGCAAATGAGACACTAAATAAAACAAGGCAAAACAAAGCAAAAAAAAAAAAAAAAAAAAAAAAAAAATTACAAGAAGATGGGAACAAAGATGAGGAAAAGACAAAAAAACAAGCTGTAAATGTATGGATGTGGTAGTTTACATGGGTACAGAAATAAGTCAAATCATTCGATTTCTGTGTTGTTTAGTAAAAAGATTTAACTATAGACATAACTGTACTAAATATTGAAAAAAAAAAAAAAAAAAAAAAAAAGAAAGTTTAGGGTTTATCTTATGCCTTTGGGCTGGAGTCACATGTAGCCGGTGAGTAATTTTAAACTGCATTTCCCAGGCAGAATTGTTGGCAAGATAAGAGGGCATCTCACATACAGCTTTCCAATCAGCTACCTGAATTTCCTCCCCAAAATCCTTCTCCCATAACTCCCTGGTTTTATCTGAGCTATCTTTATTTGCATTTATCAATATTCCATAGAAGAGTTTAGATGCTGACTGAGATGAAGTGAGTTTATTCCAGTGGGGATACACCGAAACCACTTGAGTGCAACAAAACTATGTATTTGACAGTATGTGATGTAATGTTTTTTGCTGAGGTTGTATTTCACAACAATTTGCTCAAAGTATCAGTCCATCATTCATTCCTGGAGGAAAATCTGGATTGTTATGTAGTGGTGTTAGTAAAGAAAGATGGGAGTGATAGCCTTCTATTTTACGAGCGAGTCTCCATATTTTTTATCATATTACTAAGAATTAAATTACCTTTAATTAAGGCTGGCAGTTTTTTTGATGAAACGTACAATAAGTTCCGTAGAGGAACAGAACTGAGATTTGCAGCTGCAGCACTGATCCAAGTCGAGTCTGGGTCATTTATATGCCATTCCAATATAAAGCGGAGCTGGGCAGAAAGTTGGTACAACTTAAAAGAAGGAGCAGCCACTCCGCCCAGTTTGCTAGGCAGTGACAGGTAGCTGTACCTTAATCTGGGCCTTTTTTTCCTCCAAATAAAAGAAATAATAAAACCACGCAGCTGTTTTAGGGCTCTGTTAGGAATGAGAGCAGGTAGCATTTGAAGTGGGTATAAAAGACGAGGTAATACATTCATCTTAACAAGATGAATTCGGCCTAATAAAGATTGAGGTAGGTTACACCATCTATCTAGATCTGATTTAATGTTATAATCAATTATAATTAATTACTTAAAATTCAATGCATGGAAGGCAGACCTTTTTAATTGCTAAAAATGATATTTTCAGAAATAGTACTTTTACTAAGATTTCCATCTGAATATATAGATAAAATAACCCAAATATTACAAATAAATACTGCATATAATTTAAAAAATATACAGTGTTTAACTTTAAAATATTTATTTTTTTTAGATTTTATATTAAAATATTTAAAATTGATGGTTGATTTGTAGATAGTACCCTAAAAATGGGCTTTTTTGTATTTCCTTTTATTAAATTCTTAAATATATTTTGTAAGATATTTTTGGTCTTGTTTTTTCTTTTTAAGGAGCGGCGTGTCTCTTAATTTTTGTTCTTTGCTCGAACACATAGTGCTCAGCATAATGATTTATTTATGCACAATTTTTTGCACAACTAGACAAGACTAAAATGAAACAATGCATCCCTAAAGACCCTCCCTTCGTCATTTTCATTTGTGATTCACACCATTTCGTCACGTCACACTAAATATAAATATTAGCTCAATGTAAATCTTCCTCTCATCCTGTATTTCCAGAGTCCATACTTTCTAAAGACTTTCAGCCAAAGGAATCGCTGCGGAGATCAGAAAAAAGACGCAAGTGCGATTCGTCAAGGGAAGACTCCAAACACACGCACAAACGAGCAAAACAGAGACATCCGAGAAGCTCCAGTGAAGACGAGGAGGAGGAGGAAGAGGAGGAAGAGGATGGAGGAGAAACAGAGGACTCTGAGGAAGACGACCGGCCCCTCCGCAAGAGGTCGAACCGCATTGAAACAGACGAAGAGGACGAGGAAGAGGAGAACACGCGAGGAAACGTCCGGTGGAAGCACACGGCGGGGTCCCGAGGTCCCGTCAGGCACAACGGCTTGGTCCCTCTGAGGGCCGCAGCTCAGGATGACGACGACGACGATGAGGATGAGGAAGAGTTCACTGGAGTCACGGACCTTGTTAACTTTGTTTTCGACAGTGAACAGTTGTCATGATCGGCTCCGAAGGGCAAATACGTTTATTTTCTCATCGCCTTCTCACGGGAATGTCCCTCATCAGCCACCGTAGTCTCCTGGGTGTAGTGGACCAAAAATGAAGCTTCCAGACGAATAGTGCCCGTTCAGATGTGTGAATGCACTCTAGTTCATCCAGACGCATGCATCATCGCCCTACCGGTTTAGAACAGGGTCTTCTTAATACTACAGTCACCATTCCTCAGAGTAAAGCACTTTGTCGTTGACGGCCAGTATGAGTTTGTTTGTATAAAGCGGCTTCGCTCGTCCTCTAGAGACACTGGACGGCGCGCATTTGAAGCTTACGTGTTACGTGCATTTCAGACTGGTGTTTTAGAGTTTTACATTCTCTGTATTAATGTTTTCTTCTTCATTGTACATGAAGGAAATGTTGGGATTGACGCGTGATGCCGAAACTTGCCTAAATGCATTCATTCAGTTTGAGGAATAGTTGACTTAAAAATTACAATTTGCATAAATGCATAAGAACAGATGTGGAGAAATGTAGCATTGCTCACCAATGGATCATTTGCAGCGAATGGGTGCCGTCAGAATGAGAGTTCAAACTGATAAAAGCATCACAGTAACCCACATTTTTAACTTCAAACCATTGCTTCTGGCTAAGATACGAGTGCATAATGCAAATAACACTTCCTTTAGTTAAAAAGACGTTTGGTCTGAATCAGAAGAGAAATATGCACAGGTCAAAACAGATTAATAATAGATTTGTTTGTTACAAACATGCATTTTTTGGCTTCACAAGATGGACTGGAGTGCATTATTGTAATGTTTTTATCAGCTGATTGGATTCTGATGGCACCCATTAACTGCAAAATGCTGCGATGCTGTATTTCTCCAAATTTAACGAAGAAAGAAACTCATCTTGGATGGCCTGAAGGTGAGTAAATATTCAGAAAATGCTCATTTTGGAGTAAACTGTTTCTTTAAACTAGTTAGTAGACCAGCAAACACAAGAAGAAACACATTGAAAGTGATCTTAATATTAAAGATCTGCCATTTAGCTGCAAATCATTTTAATTTAAAAGACTAATATACTCTCTTTATCCTGAAATAACATTGTATGTTATATTACGAAAGAATATTATTTACTTATTTTTCCGATTAGGACGTTTTCTGCACTTTGAAAGCTGTTGCTGACATTTTAGCACACTTTAATGAGACATTCAGTCTGTTTTAATGTGTCAACCGAATGCACTTGTCCTCCAAGCACCTTTGACGGTGCCGTTCGGTACCGTATCGTTGAAATGTTCTGTTCGACACAGCAGCTTGGATCGCTCTTTCCACAGAGTTGTTTTTTAGTATTTACTCCAGGCTGGTGGTGTTTATGCTGGAAGGTCGTTTGAATTAGAACACTACGAAATCATTCCGACACGAATCCAACCCATTACAAACCAAATCCAATATTCAAAACAAACCCCACAGGCACTAGAATAATTATGGTCTTTGCTTTCAGTTTAAAGAATGTGTTTTTGAGCTGTGTACTACTGGAATTCGTGTTTTCCTTCTCATTTTATTTCACTCTTACTTTCCAGATGTACGTCTCCATATTTCAAGGAAATTATTCACCGAACAGAAATAAACTTAATGTCGCTGTTTAATGTTTTTGCCTCCTAATTTGTCTTTTGTAAGTAGCTGTAATGGATTCAAGATACAGGAAGCATTTAAATGTAATTTATTTAATATTTTTAGATTTAAATGCATATAAACAAATAAGAGAAAGTGTATATTTTAGACATTTTAAAAATGCAAACGTAGTGCCGTGGATGATATTAAAAGTGCAAATTAAAACTGCATGTACAATGCCAGTCAAAAGTTTTTGAACAGTAAGATTTTTTTTTTTATAAGAAGCCTGCATTTATTTCATATAAGTACAGCAAAAACAGTAAAATTTTGAAATATTTTTACTATTTAAAAAACCTCTTTTCTATTTGAATATATTTTAAAATGTAATTTATTCCTGTGATTTCAAAGATGAATTTTAGCATCATTACTCCAGTCACATGATCCTTCAGAAATCATTCTAATATTCTGTTTTGTTGCTCAAAAAACATATTATTATTATTATTATTATTATTATTATTATGTTGAAAACAGAACTTATCTGAAATGGAAATCTTTGGTAACATTATAAATGTCTTTATAGTCACTTTTGGTAAACTTAAAGCATCCTTGCTAAAGAAAAGTATTAATTTCTATATGTTATGTATAGTGTATGTTACAAAAGCTTTTTATTTCAGATAAATTATGATCTTTGGGTCTTTCTATTCATCAAATAACCCTGAAAAAAATGTACTCAACTGTTTTAAATATTGATAATAATAATACAATTATAAAAACTGTTTCTTGAACAGCAAATCAGCATATTAAAATGATTTCTAAAGGATCATGTGACACTAAAGACTGGAGTAATGATGCATCACTTGCTCACCAATGGATCATTTGCAGCGAATGGGTGCCGTCAGAATGAGAGTTCAAACTGATAAAATCACAGCATCATTGCAAGATAATCAAATAACACTTCCTTTAGGACATTTGGTCTGAATCAGTGCATCAAAACACATTAATAATGATTTGATGCATTTTTTGGCTTCACAAGATGGACTGAAGTGCATTATTGATGTTTTTATCTGAAAGTTCATCACAATAATTACTGCTTTTGCACTCTGAAAATTCACAATATTACTGTTTTATCAATATCAAAAATGCAGGCTTGGTGGTAATGTTTTAAAAACATTAAAAATCTTACTGTTAAAAACAATTGAAGGACTACCCATATGTAAACAGAAAAAAAAGAATCTATTTACATATTAATAAAACATTTTGTAATGCACAGTGGTTGTTTAAAACAATTGAATTAGTAAAATTACGCTTGCTGTGCAAAAGAAAATTGCGTTGCATCTCCTCCAATCCTGAATAGGCGCTGCGCTTTTGTTTATGATATGAAACGTACGCGCTCTTTTCTGACGTCATAAAGTGGCGCCTCTGGCGCTGATAGAAATAAACGACGGGAGGTAGAGTGGATTGATTAAACGTGGATCTTACCGTAGGCGGTGCTTAGCGGCCGTATATCATCTGTAATTAGTCAGTTAAAATGATTAGTAGCTTTTAAACACTATCAACGTCTCTTAGTACCTTTTTCCAAGTGCTATTTTTGATCCACATCGCAGCTTAAACAGCAACGCGCAGCGATGTCAGGTGGTACGTGTTACTTTTCTCCGCGTTGTTGAGCGGTGCGCCAATCACATTCGTTTTTGGTTTTTTAGTAATGTATTTTGTTTAATCTTTTTACAGATGTTGCCCTGCTGAATGTTATTTTGTTTAATATATAGTAATCTTTGTAATTAGTATGTTTAATAAAATACATTTATTACTTCACACCTGTCTCCAATAAGTCAAAAAAGATTTGAATGCGTTTCAATGGAGAATCCGCCTTTCTAGGCCACTCAGCGCCCCCTGCAGTAACAAACTGGTTTTTCCCCACAGGAAACAGTTATTAGAACCGGTAGTCGCCCAATGAGTGAGTACTACAAACGTGACGCATGACAGCGAATCTTTGAACTATAAAAACCATTTGAAAGTTTGTCGCTACGTAAACCGGACGCGTTTTTCTTGTACGTGAATGCAGTTAAAGGAGAACGTTGTGTGACGCTTGAATGAGAGTTACTGCTGTTGTTGTTGTGGCTGCAGCGCTTTATTCGCGTATTGTCTCAATAGAGCATCAGTGTTAGCGCCTTCAGCAGCTTCACAGTGATTTGATTCATCAGAATGGTCGTGTTGAAGAGTTTACATCCACCCAGCGAGGGCGTGAGGCTCCAGCAGGCCGAGACCACTGCAGTTCTGGACGGGAAGAGACTGGGAGCAGGAACTCTGTTTGTGGCTGAAGCGTGAGTGTTTAACCACAGCATCAGTGTTGTGCTCATGTGCCATGTGTGTCTTACACCAGAACACACTTGTGGACACGTTCAGTCGTTTATTAATGCATGAACTCAGAGAATAAACATATAAAAGTAGCCTACAGTGGTAGCATGAGATGGTAATATGGTGTCATTCAATATAATGATACATAAATACATTTCTAAATTTATGTAAACATTTCTTATATGCATTATATCATTTGCATAGTTGTTTTCGTTATTATGTTCATTTTTGTTTATTTTATAAATGTATAAAAAAATGTATCTATATATTAATTCTATATCAAATTTAATATTTATGTATTTAATTATTTAGTATTTTTTAAATTTTATATACTTATATTTATGTATATATTTCATCATTTCCTATATGTATTATATTTCATTTCATTTTATTTTGAACAAAACATAATTTAAAACAAACTGATACACATATATACACTACCGTTCAAAAGTTTGGGGTCAGTAATACTTGTAATAGTCTTTAAAGAAGTCTCTTATGCTCATCAAGGCTGCATTTATTTGATTAAAAATATAGAAAAAAAACAGTAATATTGCAAAATGTTTTTACAATATAAAATAATGTTTTTTATTTTAACTTACTTTAAAATAGAATTTATTCCTGTGATGAAAAGCTGAATTTTTATCAGTTGTTACTCCAGTCTTAAGTGTCACACGATCCTTCAGAAATCATTCTAATATGCTGATTTATTATTAGAATGATCAATGTTGGATAATATCAACAGTTGTGCTGCCAAATATTTTTTTGGAGCCTGTGATTTTTATTTATTTATTTTTTTATGATTATTTTTTAATTCAGGATTCTTTCATGAATAACAAGTTTAAAAAGTACAGCGTTTATTCAAAATCTAAATATTTTATAACAATGTAAATTATTTATTATTAACTTTTAATAAACTTTTAATTATTAACTTAATACATCCTTGGTGAATAAAAGTATTAATTGCTTAAAAAAAAAAAGAAACAATAAAAATGTACTGACCCCAAACTTTTGAACGGTAGTGTACGTGTTGCCGCGCCAACAAAAACATCCCAAAAAAACTTCATACAGTACAAAAAAAAAATGTTCGAAAAATGGGATGAAGCTAAAGCTTATTTATTCCCACCCCCTATACAATTCCAAAGTTCCCTTATATCTTTTAATTATACCAATATCTTTGTAAGAGAACAATTCCACAAAAACTAAACGCCAACCAAATAATTTCTCCCCAAAACAACCAAATCACCCATTCTCATACAATCCACCTTTTAACCCCAACAACTCTCACAGTCACCTGTGTATATCCACATAGCCTTTAAGTAAACTGGTTTTATACAATGTTTTAAACTGTTTAATGGTTATACAATGCTTCAACACATGCTCCAAACCATTCCACAGCTGCACCCCACAGACAGAGATACACATACTTTTTAAAGTTGTTCTTATTTTAGTATTTTTAAAGTTTGACTCTTCCCTCAAATTATACCCACCATGCCTTTCCAAAAACATTTTTTGTAAGTTACCCGGAAGTAACACGTTTCTTGCTTTGAACATAACTTGTGCAGTTTTAAATTTAACCAAATCAATAAACTTCAGTATATTTGACTTCAAAAATAATATATTTGTCTGTTCCAGATATCCCACATTATTAATAATTCTGATTGCTCTCTTTTGTAATAAACATATTGGTTGTAAATTGCTCTTGTAGGTATTTCCCCAAATCTCTACACAATAACTGAAATACGGTAATATAAATATATTATACAAAATATGCATTGATTTGTTATCCAAAATATATCTTGCTTTATTCAAAATAGCTATAGTCTTAGCCAATTTTGCTTTAACATACTTTATTTGAGGTTTCCAATATAACTTATAATCTAAAATTACACCAAGAAACTTATTTTCATATACTCTTTCTATATCTTTATTATCAATTTTCAATATCATTTGAATATTTATTTTCTTTATTTATTATGTTAATTATTTTTATGCATTATATTAATTATATATCATAAATATTTGTTTATATATTTATATATTTCATTATTTAGTAGTTGTTTATTTTATATTATTTTATAAATATAAATAAATGAGCATATAATGTATGAATTTTATATAATTATTATTTAATATATTTATTATTTTATATGATTTATATTATTTACATGTATTTTAGATGTATTATATTAATTAGTATATCATACATAAAAAAAAATGTATATATTTGTTATATTTAATTACTTGTTGATTTATTTTATATATTATACATATATTTGTATTTATTTTGTATATATTATATTTTGTTTATATTTTTAATACAAGTAATTTGTTGATTTATAATAATAATAATAATACAATTAATTATTATATACCATGCTTAATATATTTATTTATATTTTTATGTATGTAATAACTTTTTGTGAAATACAAAAATTATAATTAAATCATTGAAAAATAAACTATGTAACGAAATAGACAACTTTTTTAAATAACTAAAATAACATAATAAAATTGTCATTTTTTAAATAAACTACTTATAAGTACTTTAAATTAAAATCACAAAATTCTGTAATTTCTAGCATAATGAAATAAACTACTTAATTATTAAAATTATAAAATCATTAAATTGCATAATTTATTCTTCATTAGAATAATGAAGTAAACTACTTTTTATATGATTGAAATGTAAAAAAAAATACATTCTGCCGTTCCTAAAATAATGAAATAAACTACTTAATAGTTATTATCACTTAAGTTAAAATCACTTATTTCTGTAATTGTTGAATAATTAATTAAATAATATTTAATAATTAAATAAATTGTCAATGAAGTGTCATTTTTAGCCTTTCTTGATTCAAAGATAAGGTTTTTTTAAATATATTTTTTGCTCTCAAATGGGAATTTTCTTAGCAAGTTGCTACCCAAGATATTTTAGACCATAAAATAACTAGAAAAATATATATTCATCACATACATTTTCATTTAGTGTGACATTACTATGTTTTTTGAACATTTACCATAGTACATTCATGGTATTTATGGGCACATATGTCTACTAATGCAGCTGTTCTCTGTCCTTGCAGGCATCTGTCCTGGTTTGATGGTTCAGGCATGGGTTTCTGTCTTGAATATCCTTCCATCAGTCTTCACGCCATCTCGCGAGATCTCAGCTCCTTTCCAGAAGAGCACCTGTATGTGATGGTCAATGCAAAACTGGACGGTAAGGCATCGTCTTCCAGATAGAGATGCTCTGGTGTGTAGAGGTTTGACCTGACTGATCTTTCATCTTCTATGTGTTTCCAGATGAAGCTGAAGCAGAGCAGCAGGATAAAGCTTCGGATGATGCAGGAGAGGATGATGAGGAGAGCGACAGCGACAGCGACAGTGAAGACTCGGGAACCATCACAGAGATCCGCTTTGTGCCCAGTGATAAAGCCGCACGTGAGTGTGTGGAACGAGCGCGGATGAGTTGAGCGTGATCATCTCTCCTGTGTGAGTAACGGTGTGTGTTTGTGTGTGCAGTGGAGCCCATGTTCTCCGCCATGTGTGACTGTCAGGCCCTGCACCCCGACCCCGAGGACGCCGACACAGATGATGACGACTATGAGGGAGAGGAGTATGATGTCGAGGAGGCTGGTGAGTGTTATTTAGATCTATAATGCATCTAGTGCAGTGGTTCTTAAGCTTTTGGACTTCAAGGTTTCCCAGAGTCCAAATCAATATTCAGAGGCTCTTCATACAGGCCAAGACATTTCTGGTACAAAAGCTGAAAAAAGGTTTTTAAAAAAACAAAAACAAATATTTTTATGTACACAAACCGGGAATGGAAATATATTAAAATAAAGAAATAAACTACTTGTAAATAATTATAGTTAGAATATATATATATCTTAATTCTAGAGTAATTCAGTAAATTACTTAAGTTATTTAAAATGAAAATAATTAAATTCTGTAATTCTTAAAATTATAAAATAAACTATAAGTAATTAAAAATTAAAATAATAGTTTTTCTATTAAAATAATTAAATTCTGTAATTCTATAATAATTCAATGAATTACTTATAAATAAGTAACATTAAAATAATTAAATTCTGTAATTGTAGAATAATGAAATTACTTTTAAATTATTTTTAAATGACTAAAATTAATTAAATTCTGTAATTGTAGAATAATAAAACAATCTGTAAACAATTTAAATACAAATGATTACACTTTGTAATTCTTTTAATATAAATAAACTACGTACAAATAATTAAAATAATTCTTAATTCTTAAAAAAATAAACTATTTTTATAAGTAATTAAAATAATTATTTTTTATTAAAATAATTAAATTCTGTCATTTTAGAAAAATGAAATAAATTACTTAAAAGTAAAATTAAAATAATTAAATTGTGTAATTCTAGAATAATGGAACTTGTAAGCAATGTAAATAAAAAATAATTACACTAATAATTATTATAATTCTTATAATAAAGAAAAACTACTTACAAATAATTAAAATTAAATTCTTGAATTCTTAAAAAAATGAAATAAACTACTTTATAAGTAATTAAAATTAAAATAATTATTTTTTCTTATAGTAATTACATTCTGTAATTTTAGAATAAATAAATTACTTGCAATTCAAATAATTTGTAATTTTTAAAATAATTAAATATTTATGAATAATTAAAATTTAAATAATTAAATTATGTAATTGTAGAATAATGAAATAAATAAAATATTTTGATAAAATGATATTTTACAAAATATTTATAGTTTAAAATAACTAGAAAAACTATATATAAACCATTTTATAAATTCTCATGACTATACATATTTGCATACATTATATCAGGTTTTCCAAGACCGTGAGAACCTTTATTTTTAAACAAATTAATTTAAAAAAGATTTTAAATTACGAATTAAAATAAGAAATAAGAAGTCACCTTACAGCTTGGTTTTGCACATTTTAAAGCTTGTTTTGTCTTACTTTAAATCATTTTAAGCCATCCCAGCCCCCTGGTTGAGAACCACTGATCTAGTGTCTCCACTTTTTGAATGGACAGCATGTCTCTTTTATAGCTTTCATGTAGTTTAGTACTTTTGTATTGTTGCTCTTTTCTCTCAGAGCAAGAGCAGTGTCAGGGCGACATCCCCACGTTTTACACGTATGAGGAGGGTTTGTCTCACCTGACGACCGAGGGTCAGGCCACACTGGACAGGCTGGAGGGGATGCTGGCTCAGTCTGTCGCACAACAGTACCACATGGCAGGAGTCAGAACCGACGTGCCATCGGCCGAATTTGAAGGTCTGTGTGTGATAAAACTGTGATTCATCCGTTTTAGAGAGTCCTATTACACCACAACAGTGTACCTTAGTAACTACAGTTTCCAATATTATTATAATATTAATATACATATTATGAAAAGGTCTCATTAGTTAACATTTGTTAGAATAAAATCCACATTAGCAGCCACTAGATGGCAGTGAGAGTCATGCTACTTTAAACCACACATGATGCTAAAACAGGCATGTTTTTAACAGAATGCATGAATGTTTTGTTCAGTGTGTCTGTGTGGATGTGATGTGATTTCAGTCAGTGGAGGTTGAGTGTTGTGAGAGACTCTGTCAGATGGGTGTGTGTCTGTAATGAGCAGGATTTCCTGAGCGCTAATGGATGTGTAATGGGTAAAGCCCAGCGGGGCAGCACAGGGCAGGACAGTCGGAATTTAATACGGTGATTAAACTTTTTTTTTTTTTTTTTTTTTGTGTTCAGATGGAATGGAAGTCGACTCGAGCACAGTCGTTGGACAGTTTGACGACGCCGATGTGGATCACTGGTAAATATACACGACTATCTTCAAAATCATGATTGTCAAATCTCATTTTCTGTCCTGGCCAGTGTTATTTATATAGTATTAAAATATGTATTATTATTTTATATTGGCTCTCTTTTCATTTTTTTTTTTTTTTTTTTAATAATTTTGTTACGGGCTTTTGTAATTTTTATTAGTTTATAAGCACATATATAGGATTATTATTAATATTATTATTGTATATACATATATTATTAGTAGTTTATATATATGTTTAATTTATTAGTTTGTAATAAATATTTCTATTGTTTTATTAAAAACATTTTTATTTAGCCTTATTTTAATTTCATTTCAGTTGTAGTTTTAGTATTTTTGTTTTGTTTTGTTTATATATATATATATATGTATGTATGTGTGTATGTGTGTGTGAAATAAATATTTCCTTTTTTATATTTCTGTTAATATTTATTTTTATTTTGGTTGCAGCTTTAGTAATTTTGTGCTTTTTGTACTTTCTTTTTTTAGTTTAACAAGACTTTGTCTAGTTATTAGTTCTTTAACTTTAATAGTTTTTAATAAATATTGCTATTGTTTTATAAAACATTTTTATTTAACTTTAATTTTAGGTGTAGTTTTAGTAATTTTGTGCTTTTTTTATATTTCTATTTATTTTTATTTTGGTTGCAGTTTTAGTAACTTTGTGGTTCTGTTTTTTAATTAGTTTTTATTTTTTTTAAATAAATATTTCCTTTTTTATATTTATGTTTAGATTTGTTTTTATTTTGGTTGCAGTTTTAGTATTTTTGTGCTTTTTGTACTTTTTATTATTAGTTTTAGTATAAATATTTCTATTGTTTTTTAAAAACATTTTTATTTACCTTTATTTTCATTTCAGGTGCTTTTTTAGTAATTGTTTTTTAATACACATTTAAAAAATGATATTTCTATTTAATTTATTTTTATTTTGGTTGCAGTTTTAGTAATTTAGTCATTTTATTTATTTAATTAATTTTTATTTATGTATTTATAAATTAACATTATTTTCTTAAACGTTTTATTCTATATAGCTTTATTTTTATTTCAGATGTAGGTTTTCTGTCATTTTAGTACATCAGCTTAAACTTGATTTATTTAATTTAGTTGCCAAGGCAATGTTTAAATATTTTTAAAGTTTAAGATTTTCAAATTTGAATTTTTTGAATCTAACAATTATATTTTATTTCATCTTTATATCAGTTACAGAATACTATTATTAATATTTTGTTTTAGTTGACAAAAACAACACTGGTTCTGGACAAAAAGTGATGAACTAGCCAGCATCTTTCACTTGCACACTTTATCTGAACAGTGTAAATTCTGTAATTATTTACACCTTTGTGTCGTTGCAAACCGGTATGATTCTCATCCGAATGATGACAGTATTACTGCTATTGTGTGGATCTTGAAGCTCCTGCGTGACTCTGAATTCCTCAATCTGTTGACAGATGAACTGCGTTTCTTTATGGCTGATTGAAGCACTTCTGTGGGGCATGCTGGGATACCGGCTAACTCTCAACGCTCTTATAGTATTTCTATCTCTCCCTGTTTGAGTTTAATGGGCTGTTTTACACCACGGCTGTAAATTTCTTCAAGCCACAGCCTTGTGTAGCTCCCACTAATCTATTTTGTAGTTTTCCCTGAAGACCAAGTTCCAGGCTGATCCTCCTCACTGGAGTGATGTTGATGACTTTGTTAGAGATTTCAATAAATACAGCTGTTTTTGTACCAAAGCCTCTTTTTTTCCCATATTTGATGTTTTGTTTGTTTCTGAAATATCAGGCAGTTGTTTTGATAACCTGTTTGGTAATGTGTTGAAGTGTGCTAAAAATACTCATTCTCAGTCAGTACAAGTCAGATGTTTATGAGACATCCGTATCTAATCATTTCCTGTGTATTTCCTCACAGAAGATGAAATATTTTAGAGGTGAATTCATCCAGCAGTCCTATGGGTGAATCTCACGAAACCTGTAAAGAAATGTGACCTAAAATCAAAGAAAGATATGAGAAATAATATTCGGTTTGAGGATAATCAAACTTTTGAGGCTATTAAGATCCTTTTTTTTTGTATTATGATTAAAAGGAAACCATGAACTTAAATGCATTACTTGATATGAAATAAACATTATCTAAAATAATATATATATAAACATTTGCAGTTGGAGTTTTAATAATTTTGTGCTTTTTGTACTTTTTATTTGTTTTTCTTTAACTTATTAGTTTTCACTAAATATTTATATTGGTTTTTTTTAAACATTTTTATTTAGCTTTATTTTCTTTTCAGGTAGTTTTAGTAATTTTGTCTTTTTTTTTATTAGATTTTTGTTCAAATATCTACATTTTTAAATATATATTTCCTTTTTTATATTTCTATTTACATTTATTTTGGTTGCAGTTGTAGTAATTTTGTGCTTTTGTATTTTTTTTTTTTCATCAATTAATTATTTAATTAACTGATTAATTTTCTTTATTTATAAATATTAACATTATTTTCTTAAACGTTAAATTCTAAATAACTTTATTTTTATTTCAGATGTAATTGCCAAGGCAATGTTTAAATGTTTTTTAAAGTTTAAAATTTTCATGTTTGAAATAAACATCTAAAATAATGCTAATAATAATTACATTTATATATATGTATATATATATGTGTGTGTGTGTGTGTATATATATATATATATATATATATATATATATATATAGTAATGGTAATAATAATAATAAATAAATAATAAATGGTAATAACATTTTTGCATAATGCATATATCCAGATGCATTAGAGTCATGTCATGAATAGCTGTCATGAAAATAATGTTAATTTTCTTTATTTAAAATATAATTCATGTTATGTTTTGACCATTACAGATTGTGTTTTTGTGGCATAAGGTTTTATGTTTGTGCTCAGGTAATGATTTCTCTCTCCATTGCTTGTGCTGATTTCTGTTCACATGGTCTTTCATCTTTTATTATTCACTGGCAGATATTTTGTGCATTTATCATGAATGAGTGTAAGTGTTCAGGCAGTGCTGAAGTTTGTGTTATTTCTGTCTCTGTTGATTAGGATTTAGTCCTAATGATAGATTACAGCAGTGAGTACTGACACAGAGCAGGCCGGGTCTGAGCAGTTCACACAAGTGCAAAATTACACAGAAATGTACTATTTATATATCTCAAACAACACATCTGTTGACCTCAAAATGAACTCCATACTCATTCTGATGATTCAGTCATGATCCTTTACACACAACAGCTGAAACGTTCTGAAGGGAATCAGTCATTTTGTAATTAAAGCACCTTGAATAATCCCATCATCAGTGTATTTCACACATTAGGAAATCATAAAATGATTCATAGAGTAGGGAAATAGTTCACCAAAAAAATTGAAGATTTTACTCACCCTTACACCATCTGAAATGTAGATGCGTTTGTTTCTTCATCAGATTTGGAGAAATGTAGCATTGCGTCACTTGCTCACCAATGGATGTAAATGGGTGCTGTCAGAATGAGAGTCCAAACAGCTGATAGAAACATCACAACAATCCACAAGTAATCCACACCACTCCAGTCCATCAGTTACAGTTTTTCTCAGTCGCTTTGGTGCATTTCTCACAACACTATTTACATTTGCACAACAGTTAATGCATTTCTCAAAACAATTAGTACAAACTGCAAAACCTAGTTGATAACCTGCAAAAGCGTGTCACTTGCTCAAAATGGATAGCTCATTCCTCAAAAGCAAGTATTCATGTCAATGAAAGTGTCAGTGTCATCAAGATGAAAAGTCCTGACACCATTGTTTATGAACAAGATAGTCAAATGGCTTTGTCATGTTTTCATTATGACAGTTTACTCTGTAAATTTTTTCCTATGCAAAAAAAGTCAGATTTTGGTGACACTTCCTGAAAATGCTCAAGACAGCACTATATACTATTTGCACAGCCATTTGAAAACTACAGTAAAGCTAGACATTACTGTATTTAGTGAGGTATCTGAGTACAAGACACTGAATATGTATGTTTCACATTTTACTTCATATGCTCTTTGCAGTTCTAATTTATTCAAAGCATTGTGCAAACGAATAAATACACCCTTATTTACAACAAACATAAACTCCCTTTGGGTAGAGCTGTGCACAATTGTAAACAATATTGCAGTACATATTGGAACTGAACCTACAACATATAGGTATGTAAATCATTCATGCACATTTGCAGAAATTGTTCAATTTAGAAGACATTTTCAGGAAAAAAAAGATTTAAAATTTTTTATAAAATTTGCTTGACAGATTTTGACAACTAGTTCAACATTTTTGTATGTAATGACTCAAGCAATGAAATGAGGACTATTAGTTTTATATGGAATGACTATTCAGCATTCACAAGTTTAGTTAATTTTGACTGACATGACATAAGCAAATGATAATGTTATAAAACAGCAGAGAGTTGTATGAAAGCAATTGATGCATGTCCAAAAGCATTTGCAATTTGTTGGAAGGAATGAGAAACTGCTACTATGATGTGCACAAATGACTAAATGTTGTGGAGGTTGAAGTAAATGTTGTGCAAATGTAAATAGTGTTGTGAGAAATGCACCAAAGCGACTGAGAAAAACTGTAACATCTTGAGAAACCAAATGCTACGTATTTGTAAGAAACAAATCCATCATTAAGACGTTTTATACACAGTGTTGGGGAGTAACTAATTACATGCAACGGAATTACGTAATTTAATTACAAAATAAATGTAATTGTAATTAGTTACAGTTACTGAGAAAAAATGTGTAATTAAATTACAGTTACTTTTGAAAAATGCCAGTGATTACGAAGGGGATTACATCGGAATTTTTTCACACACCCACCCCCACTTACAGATTTAATTGACTTCTTAAATAAATTGCATTGACTGCTCTAAAATGAGACACCAATGTTTCAGGAGTTTAGGACACAGAATAGGACACATGCTTATTCGATAACTTTTTATTTCCTATTTGAGTTTATGCATAAAGTTTATTTTGTAAGATTGTTTTTTTCAAGGCATTGTTAGATGCTAGTGTTTCCTGTCATAACTATGCAAACATTTGATTTCAAACCCAGTATCATAGCTATTAAACTATTTCTTGTTATGATGTTATTTATGTTATGATCTTGTTATGACATATAGCACAACTGCGCTCACGGTGACCCGAGTTCGATTCCCGTCTTGAGGTCCTTTGCCGATCCCGCTCCCCTCTCTCCTCACAGCTCTTTCCTGTCATCTCTCTACTGTCCTATCACAATAAAAGGCCCAAAAAAATAAGTAAAAAAAAAATCTGAATTTGTGGTGGCTGTGCTTTAAATTAATTTATTACACAGCTCAGACTCATTCGGGGCAACTTAAGTCAGTGCTATATGCTTGATAATTTTTCTTGGCGGAAGCTTTGCGTTTGGTTAGCTAATAAAATATTAAAGCTTAATTCAATAGTATGTGGACAATTTCTTAATTCTGTCATCCTGGTATCATGGACTCGCTCTGTTGTTTCATACAAACGCAGCTGCTGCCATTTTTTTTGTACACTGTAATGGATTATAAAATAACTAACAAACTAGTACTACTACTTCATTAATTATGTGGTGAAATGTTATGTAAGAGAACTGGTATGACTGCACTGTATCCCTAAAATGTCTAGTTTGAACTTGCCGTTTGCTAGCAACTGATTTCTTTGTGGAAGCTTTGCGTTCAAATATTTCAACTCAGATCAGTGTTTCGTGTCTAATAATTTTGCCACAAAACATCTAAATAATCTATCAAGCAGCTGTGTAATAAGTGAGAATGTACATTCAGCCAGTTGTTATCGCAAAATAAAGATGTATGTTATCCCTTACTTATTATAATCTTAATTCAAGTCATAAAGGATTTTGAAAGTCTGACATTAATCAGTGTTTGGTGCTACTGTAAGGTTAACTCTGCCTGGTTTAAATGTTTCAAAATGATTAACAGTTGAAAATATCAGAAATTTAGAAAAGTAATCAAAAAGTAATTAAAAGTAATAAGTAACATTACTTTAATAAAGTAATTGAAAAGTTACACTACTTATTACATTTTAAATCAAGTAACTTGTAATCTGTAACCTGTTACATTTCCAAAGTAACCTTCCCAACACTGTTTATACTACGGGCCGCTGAATGCTTGAATCTGATTGGCTGTCGAACGTTCTGAAGGTGTGCGTTATTTTCACGGAAACGCACAGCGAATGTAGTTCCAGGCAGCTCTTGACCGCATTACGTCAATATCACTTCGCCACATGACTTAAGTTATTTCAAAATAACTTACAGCCTAAAACAGCAAAATAACCAAGACCCACAACAACACTGGCCAAAACAAATAAATACAGTAAACAATATGATAAAAACGACAGTTTATGTCCATGTTTTTGCCACAAAATTACGGAGGCACACACATAATGTACACACGTTAACATACACACTAATGCTAATAGCGCTGCTCTGACGATTAACAACTTAAAACTACATGACATTTCTCACAAGCGAGTTAACAACGGCGCTGTTCCTGAGGAAAATGAACTTTCACCATTACTAGAGACTCTACTGGCGATCACTTTTGAGAGACGCACAGACTCGGAGAGGTAATGTTAGGTTTGTTTGTTTTTGTCCAAAACAAAGATTCACATATAATGTACTCACCCCCTTGTCATCCAAGATGTTCATGTCTTTCTTTCTTCGGTCGTAGAGAAATTATGTTTTTTGAGGAAAACATTTCAGGATTTTTCTCCATATAATGGACTGATATGGTGCCCCGATTTTGAACTTCCAAAATGTAGTTTAAATGCAACTTCAAACGATCCCAAATGTGGTTGTAAATGATCCCAGCCGAGGAAGAAGGGTCTTATCTAGTGAAACGGCCTTATTTTGATTATTTTCATTTTTAAAAAAGTACAATTTAAGGTTTTTTAATCTCAAACGCTCGTCTTGTCTTTCTCTCCCTGAACTCTGTGTATTCTGACTCAAGACAGTTAGGGTATGTCAAAAAACTCCAATTGTTTTTTCTCCCTCAACTTCAAAAATCATTTCAAAATCATCCTACATCACTGCAGAAGTACGTGAACATGTGAAGAAGATCAAACACCCTTAACAAAAAAGGTAAAACAGCAATATAAGATGACTTTGAAGTTGAGGGAGAACATGAGATGGGAGTTTTTCGACATACCCTAACTGTCATGAACCGGAACAAAAACAGTCCAGGTAGAGTAAGACAAGACAAGCTTTTGGTATTAAAAAGTATACAAATTGTTTTATTTTTATTTATCAAAATAACAGATCGTGTACATTATGTGTAAATATTTTTTTTTTCAAGTGGACTTCTCCTTTCACCTCATTCTCTCTCTCTCTCTCTCCATCTGTCTAATAAGTTAATTATTAATTGCATTATATCAACGGTTCAGTCCTCAGTTACTAGGGCTGATGTTTTAGAATTAGCAGTGAAGGTGTTGGATGAGATGTGTAAGAAATTAATCCTACTCACAACAGCATTTTAAGGACAAAAACCAGATGAATGCCTTGAAATATATCATCTGATCATTGCATGTAAAATGCATGTTTTTTTGGTGGTGTTCCTAAGGATTCTAGGCACTAAATATTACGTTATTGCGTCGCTTCAAACAAGAATTCAACATCGTCAATTATTCCTTACTTAACTTTTTTATAAAAAGGATAGTTCCGGTATTTGATTCTGACTGGTTGCGCTGTGCTCTGATGTGTTGTAAATAACTCTACAAACATACACCTTTGTTTACTTTTGTTTACAAAAGTAAACAAAGGTGTATGTTTGTAGAGTTACTCAACAACCACTTTGTTTCAACCACAACTGTTTGTTTTATTCATATCACTACACTTTATTTGGTCTATTTTGTGAAACCTTACTACGTATGTGGAATAACCGTGTTATAAAGGCAATAAGTCCCGTGAAACCGTGGTTTACAGTGAATTTATAACAGCTAAGGGAGTTTTAGGCACAGCTTCTTGGGGCTTATTGTTTTAACACATCACTTCTAGCCAAATTGAGTCCATAATAAGGCTTCCTCCAGTGAAAAATAGTGATGGTCGTTCTTGAACGATTCATTCATTTTGAACGAATCTTTAATGTGACTCGGGACGGATAATGTGGATAGTATGCACATTGAGACACAGGCCTGGAATTAGTTCACCTGTTTCGAGTCTTCGGGTTTTTGGAGTCGTTTGTTCATCGTATGGGGTTGTCGCGTGATGAACGAACGACTCAAACCCGAAAACTTGTCAGATAAGAGGTGAGGTGAGCTAATCATAGACTAAAGACCCAGGTAAACAATGAATTCATCTTTTCTGTTTCTTATAGCATTATAGTTTTGTCTTGTTTGTAGTGTGATCAACGTTTGTGTAAGCAGTAGATGTGTTAAGTAAGTAACACGTAACATTTTAATTATATTTTGCTAAAATGAATGAAATGACTCGAAAAAAGATTCGTTCATTTTGCTGAACGAGACTCAAAGGTCCGAGTCGGTAAAATGATCCGTTGTCCTCTCACATCAAAATCCATCCACATTTTTGTTTAGCTCTGTTTTAGATTGTTTTGGCTTGTATAACGTGCTTGATCTGTGCAGATTTCTCTCCTAATTCAGACCAGACCACCTTTTCACTGGTGAAAGGAATGTAATGTTAAAAATATCTTAATGATGTATTTGTTTTATACAAACATGCAGCATTTCTCTTCATGAGATGTTAATTGATGAACTGGAGTGGTGTGGATTACTTGTGGATTATTTTGATGTTTTTATCAACTGTTTGGACTCTCATTCTGACGGCACCCATTCACATCCATTGTTGAGCAAGTGATGCAATGCTACATTTTTCCAAATCTGATGAAAAAGCAAACTCATCTACATCTTGGATGCCTAGAGAGGGAGGGTGCATTTTTAACATTTTTAAAATTATTTTTAGGTGCACTATTCTTTTAAACCTGGAATTTGACAGCACTTCAAAGTCTATCAAGTCAACATTTCGCATTCATGTGTGAACGCCTTGTTATGCAAGCAACTATGCTTGTCTTCTGTTGCTTTAGCTGCTCTTTGAAGACAAACAAAATGCCATATCAGTTTTGTTCACCACATCTGTGAGCTCACAAAGGGTCAAAGGTCCATCAGGAACTTTCACAGCAGCCTATTTGACCTCTCAGGTTAAATAACCACTGAGGCATGTGTTTTTATGTAAAGTTTAATTACAAACAGATTTTAACACTGCTTCATTTAACTCCTCGTAAGATATTAGTGTATTATTATCCTATATTACACATTCTGCATTTGCTTATAGATGCAACACTCAATCTGGTCTGGTCTACCCAGGTTATTTTACCCAGGATAATCCAAAGGCACTGCAAAACTGTGCTTAAGACTACTAGTACTACAATAACATTTACCTATTACTAGGTAAGAATCATCGCTAGTAGAATGTAATGCAAAACAGTACAGTAAACAGTACACTTCAGGTCTCTTATTGCAGGAATGTTCATGTGTTAAAATATGATTTAACAAAAGTTAAACAGTAACAGTAACAGTTGGCTGTGTGCTTTTTATGAATGTTGCTGTAAACCTGCAGCTGTATGCTATTACAGAATCATTGTGCTTCATGAATATGCATAAAAACAGATATTTTTTCACCAAAACCCTTCTAAAAAAAGAAAACAAATTAAGGTCCTTTCAGCTTTGTTATTCAGGGTTTCTGCAGGTTTTATGAACACAAATATTTCTTAAAGACTTTTAAAAAATCACAGTACTTCAGTTCAATCTCTAAATGTTAATGCGCTGTATTAGTGTAAATGTCTAAAGATTTTTAAATCAAGATGCATTTACTTAAGAAGCAAAATGAGAAACTGATCAAAATTAAGTGAATTTATGATTAAAATAAGAACAATATCTCAACTTGATTCAAAAGGAAAATGTTTCATTCCCCATAGACAGGTGTTTGTTTATGTTTGCATCTTGATTTAAGGATGTTTAGATATTTGTAATAGAAATACAACACAAAATACTGAGGAAGATATTCATTTTTCCAGTGTATGCAAGTAATACCATGACTATGAATTTAAGAACGTTCTAGACCTTAAAAGGGTGAATTAAAACATTTTAAAACCTGCAGAAACCTGTATTACTTTGAGATGAGCTTGATAATTACAGTGTATATTCACAGTATATAATCACATATGCATGAGTAATCAGTCTCTCATATCAGTCATAAGGCCTTAATTCACTTCATCTTTTTCTTCTGAAGTCTGTTAGAGTTCAAGTTCTTCGAAATTGTGCGTTTTCCTGAAATAGCAGGGACTGCTTTGTCAAAAAGCAGCAGAGAGCCTGTCATACCTGTGAGGTAAGTGGGAAAAAACAGAATAAGTACATAGACACTGTATTTTTCCTTAGGCACTGAAGACATTTTATTGATCTGGCTTATTATATGTTAGTACTTGCACTTGATTTCCTAACCAAAATATTAGATTACACAACAGCCTCTAATGGATTTTTTTTAACTCTGACATTTAAAGGTTGAAGTGAAGGTTGTTATACTAATGCTCACCCAGTATTGGTCCAATCCAGTACACAAAAGTGTACTCTGCAAAAGTGTTTCCAGGACAGGGGAACTGTATTGAGAACGCCAGTGCTGGGTTGAACACGGCGCCGGTGAGATGACCACCTTCACAAAATACAGTACAGACGCTTCATGAATACAGATTCACTGCAGTTATGATAGTGAAATATATTACAAGACTAGATATGCATGCAGATAGATAGATAGATAGATAGATAGATAGACAGATAGATAGATAGATAGATAGATAGATAGATAGATAGATAGATAGATAGACAGATAGATAGATAGACAGATAGATAGATAGACAGATAGATAGATAGATAGATAGATAGATAGATAGATAGATAGATAGAAAATAGATAGATGATAGATAAAATGACAGATAGATAGATAGATAGATAGATAGATAGACAGATAGATAGACAGATAGATAGATAGAATGACGGAATAAAGAGATGATAGATAAAATGTAGGATAGATAGATGATAGATAGACAGACAGATAGAATGATGAAAAAATGATAGATAGATAGACAGACAGATAGATAGATAGAATGACGGAAAAATGATAGATAGATAGATAGATAGACAGACAGATAGATAGAACGACGGAAAAAAGAGATGATAGATAAAATGATGGATAGATAGATAGATAGATAGACAGATAGACAGACAGATAGATAGATAGATAGATAGATAGAACGATGGAAAAAAGAGATGATAGATAAAATGACGGATAGATAGATAGATAGATAGATAGATAGATAGATAGATAGATAGAACGATGGAAAAAAGAGATGATAGATAAAATGACGGATAGATAGATAGATAGATAGATAGATAGATAGATAGATAGAATGACGGAAAAAATATAGATAGATAGATAGACAGACAGATATATAGATAGATAGATATATAGATAGATAGAACGAAGGAAAAAAGAGATGATAGATAAAATGACGGATAGATAGATAGACAAATAGATAGATAGATAGATAGATAGATGATAGATAGACAGATAGAATGATGAAAAAATGATAGATAGATAGAGAGACAGATAGACAGATAGATAGAATGACGGAAAATGATAGATAGATAGATAGATAGACAGACAGATAGATAGAACGACGGAAAAAAGAGATGATAGATAAAATGATGGATAGATAGATGATAGATAGACAGATATATATATAGATAGATAGATAGATAGATAGATAGATAGAACGACGGAAAAAAGATAGATAAAATGACAATAGATAGATAGATAGATAGATAGACAGAATGACGAAAAAATAGTAGACAGATAGATAGAATGACAGAAAAAATATAGATAGGTAGATAGATAGATAGATAGATAGGTAGGTAGGTAGATATTTTGACTTTGGAGATATTAAAGCCAATAAGACACTTGCACAGCTCATAAAGTACTGTGGTGGTACCATGGTACTGAATAATAAACATATTCGTACTATGGTACCTGTGGCCAGTGCACACACCTGCATAGACTAGTGCAGTGATGACAGCAGCTATCGCAGGAACCTGATATTTCTCCTCCACTTTCTCCAAGTTAGAAACCGCGGCGTGCAGCACAAACGCGCAGCTCAGCTCCACCGCGGCGGCCCACAGCAGAGGCGCGTTAACGGGGCTGTTTGTGCATTTAAAGCCCGTCAGTGAGTGCTGTGTGTGCAGGTCAGAGAGCGCCAGTGCCCACACATGAGGCATCACGCTCCGCGCCACCACTGCCGCGATCAGCTGGCACGAGATCCGCGTCAGTGCGCTTTCTCGGGTCAGAGTCCCGCGGCAGACCTGCTCCAGAGCGCCGGTCGGAGTACAGATCGCGCCGTGGAATGTAAATCCGTGGACCACCGAGATGAGGAACGTGAGGGTCAGTCCGATCTGCGGCTCCAGTCCGCCCACCTCCGCGAGCAGCTTTAACTCGTGCGTGCAGGCGCACAGCTGAAAAGTGGAGATCAACTCCAGCACGTAAATTATCCAGTTTCGCTTTGGGAATAGATACAGCGCTGTTCTCCTCGCCACCTCGCTAAAAACTACAATCCCCACCAGTACGGATAGGGAGACGGTGAGATCGGCCATCCCTGCCATCTCATCCCCCGGTCTCGCTGCAAATAATCGTGCTGAACTCTGATTCAGTCAGGCAACTTTACAACAACCCCGCCTCCGCGCCGATAACCCCGCCCATTTCGATTCAATCTGTGCAACCCACAATGGCAAAAAGCTTGACTTATGAATATTAAACATATACTGGTGAAGGCTTCTTGGAGTGTCGTGACACGTAAGCTTATTCATATTCATGAGCCTACCTTTGTTGTAACAGTGATTCGTCGATTCGTCAGATGACTAACGCCGACGTCTGCCTTCCAGCCAATCAGGAGGCTCAGTCTTGTCACGTACGTAATATTCATGAGCCAATCCTTTCTCTTAGCAGGATTTGTAAAGAACTTCATGCAGGGTTGCCAGAGATTATTAGAATAAACATTAACTGAATACCCTTTAATCTAACCGAGATTTAAGCTTCTTTAATATAATGTGACCCTGCACCACAAAACCAGTCATAAGGGTCTTTTTTTTTTTTTTTAAATTGAGATTCATACACCATCCGAAAGCTGAATAAATACGCTTTCCATTGATGTATGGTTTGTTAATACCAAACTAATGTGTGATTAATAATAAAACATTAACCATACCTAGTTTATCAGAGTGGATATAAAATCATGAATATTGCAAGTCACTGTGAATCACTATTCTTATGAGTCATGGTGATCTATGCAAAATCAAAAAGGTCAATATAGTATCAAAGATCAAAAAGGAAGCGTATTTAATATGATATGTAAACAGACATGCGTGTACATAATGTCTAATAAATCAAAATAAATATAATGTGCGCAATAGCTACTAAATCAAAAAGCAAAATAGGTCATTTAGCTATTTTAATGAAATATTGTGTATCATCCCTAACAAAAACAAACAAACAAACAAAGCATTTATTAAACATTTAAAGATGCTTCATCAACTTTAACCACGGTAATCTTCAACATTGACTAGTCTGTTAATTGTTAATTACCTGCAGAGGGCGCTGAGATACTTAGTAATAGACTTTATATGACATCATTGGAGTTGAACCTAGTAATATGAATTACTAAAAGTTATTCATATATATGTAAATTATATGCATTAATGATATATTATATATATAAATTACAGCAAATAGTTTATATATTTTTTGTGTGTAAAAAAATATTAAATGATAGAACATTAAATAAATATACATAAAATATGTAAATTATATAAATAAATGATATATTATATATAAATTACACCAAATTGTATATATATATATATATATATATATATATTTTATAAAAATATAAAATTATAGAGAATTATATAAATATGAATAAAATATGTAAATTATATATATAAATGATATATTATATATAAATTACACAAATTGTATATATATATATATTTTATAAAAACTTAAAATTATAGAGAATTATATAAATACAAATAAAATATGTAAATTATATCTAAATTATATATTACATATATTTATTATACATATACATTATATTATATATATATAAATTACAGCAAATTGTGTGTATATATATACATATATATTATATAAATTATAAAATGATAGAAAATTATTTAATTATAAATAAAATATGTAAATATATAAATAAAATATGTTAATTATATATAAATAGTATATTTTATATAAATTACAGCAAAGTGTGTGTGTGTGTATAAATTATATACACAATTAATATATAATTATATAAATATAAATAAATACAGCAAATTATGTATTATGTAAAAATGATAAAATGATAGAAAATTATATAAATATAAATATGTGAATTATATATAAATAATATATAATATATAAATAAATACTGCAAATTGAATATATATTTTGTATAAAAAATATAAAATGACTGAAAATTATATAAATATAAATAAAATATTTAAATTATACATATATTTTATGAAAACTTAAAATTATAGAGAATTATATAAATACAAATAAAATATGTAAATTATATATAAATTATATATTACATATATAAATTACAGCAAATTGTGTTTATATATATATATATATATATATATATATATATATATATATAAATTATAAAATGATAGAAAATTATTTAATTCTAAATAAAATATGTAAATATATAAATAAAATATGTTAATTATATATAAATGGTATATTTTATATAAATTACAGCAAAGTGTGTGTGTGTATAAATTATATACACAACTAATATATAATTATATAAATATAAATAAATACAGCAAATTATGTATTATGTAAAAATGATAAAATGATAGAAAATTATATAAATATAAATATGTGAATTATATATAAATAATATATAATATATAAATTACTGCAAATTGAATATATATTTTATATAAAAAATATAAAATGACTGAAAATTATATAAATATAAGTAAAATATGTAAATTATATATAAATGAAATATATATATATATATATATATATATATATATTACAGCAAATTGTATGTATGTGTGTGTGTGTGTGTTTGTGTAATCTGTTGTAAGTTTTATCTAATAAAATTAATATTTATTTACATTGGTGGTCAAATGTTCGAAAAAATGTTGATTTTATTTTAACTTTATTTTTTAAAACTACAGTAAAAAAGTATTATTTTGAAATATTACAATTAAAAAAGAACTGTTGTCTCCTCTTTCTCTCTCTCTCTATATACATACACAAAATCTTTATAAATTATATATTTTATCATATAATGTATATAACATATAATATTAATATTATACAATACACTATCTATCTATCTGTTTGTTTGTCTGTCTGTCTGTCTGTCTGTCTTTAGGCCGCATCCCTGTTATTTCTAAGGCAGATATCTAGAGCTGTATGATGGGATATCAGGCATGTGGTGTCTTTAATATTGCATGTTCCTCCTCCACTGGCGCAGGTGACGCGTCTCGTGAGCGCGGCGCTGCGTGGGGAACTAATGACCACTGGGATCGCGCGTGGGCGGCGCTTTCCGCAGCAGGTTTGTGTGTGTCTCTACAGCAGCAGCAGCAGCAGCAACGCTGAGACAGACAGACCGACCGGAGAACACCGGAGCAAATGAGCGCGGACAGACGCTGAATGCGTGACAGAGAGAGGGAGAGTCTGCTCGGGGAAAAATCACATTCGCGTCTTTGGACAGAGGTGAGTGCCGCCTGCTCTTTCCACCGGGATCTTGCGTGACGCGGAGACGCACTGGCTGGCGTGGGGCGCGTGTCTGTGGAGAGCAGCAGACAGAGGAAGAGCTGCTTATTCATGAAAGACAGCACTCGGATGTGGATGTGGCTTTGGCTTTATCAGCAGGAATTGCTCTGATTATAGTGATTCTTCTCCGCGTTTATGTGCTTTGAGATCAAATAACAGCGTCTGATCTGTGCTTGAGTTACATGTGCCTCCAACACAAGGTATGCTCGCCTTTATTCAATCTAAAAACATCCAAATAGATGCGTGTTTGATCATAATAATGATGACATCAGTCTTTGTGTAATATTTCTGTTATTTAACATGTCTTGTTATGTTAAAACAATTACAATAATGTCAATATTTGGTAAAACAATAATAAATATTCATATAAAAATGTCAGATGTATTTTATTATTTAAATATAAATAAATATATGTAAAATATATATTTTTAAATATATATTTAAATGAAATATTTAAATTATATATGTGTAAATTACAGCAAATTGCATATATATTTTATACCAAAATTATAGAATTATCACCAAAAATATATTATAATATAAATTTAAATTTATATATTTAAATATAAATATATATTTTATTATAAATTACAGCAAATTATATATATATATATATATATATTTTTTTTTTTAAATATGAAAATGATAAAATTATAGAAAATTATATAAATAAAGTATGTAAATTATATATAAATGTTTATATATATATATATATATATATATACATATATATGTATGTATTCATAAATTACAGCAAATTGTAATATTTCTGTTATTCACCATGTGTTATGTTATATTAAAACAATTAGTGTAATATAAATATTTTGTAAATGTGACATGTATTTTATTATATACTTATAAATGTAAATAAAATATGTAAGTTTTATATATATATATATATATATAGTTTATTTATTATCATTAGTGCATTATTATGAATTCAGTAATAACGTTAATAATGTCTGTGTAATAATTAGATTTGAATGTTTTTTTTTAATTTGTCAGATAGTAAAATCTGTAATATTAGTACCATAATATTATTGTCATTTATTATTTTTATTTTATTTTGTTAAATATTAATGTTTAATCTTTAATATACAATTTTATGTTTTTTTTTAATGTTTTATTTGACAAATAATACAGTACGTAATAAGATTAGCTATTTAATTTAGCTATTCCATTTAATTAAATATAAAAATATATTTTATATAACTTAATAATGTATATTAAATATAAAAATGCACAGTTAATTTTTTATTATTATTTTTTGTTATTATTATTATCACAAGGCTTGCATCTATTATTGTGTGTTTGCATTTTTGGAGTACTTTATGAATATCGTTGGCCTTATGCTTATGTTTCTTTTAAACAACAGCATCTGCAAAATGCATAAATGTAAAAATAAGGGCCTAGTTACCCAGCAGTCTCAAAATGGTCATTCACTATTTACACTGTTGGGCGTGTAAAGCAGCTCATGTCGCCGTGTTCAGACTGGACGAATGGAAAATCCATATTTAAAAATACTACAGAATTGCTAATAGATGCTGTTTTATATTTTGGAAAAGATCAGCCAAGAATCTAATAATATTCTATTCCACTGGATGAACTGACATTGGTAAATTCAGGTTTTCCAGCATGCTTATTGGATCCTTTGGATTGTGTCCAAATTATGATCTAAATGCCATTAGCATTCCTTCAGGAGTTTTAAACCTTTTCAGTCCGGCTTCAGAGTAAGTTTGGCTTCGTTTGCATGAAATATAATGAGAATAAAACATGTAGTATGCTGAAGCTTTTACAAGTGTGTTTATTAAGAAGCATAAATTCAGAATGAAGTCTTCGGGGTTGTTTGCGTGGTTTTATTGCAGTGCTGTTGTTAATATGTTTTCATTTGAGATTTGACATGCTGTAGATGATAGTGTAAGTGTAAGATAAGGGCGGCGGGCAATGTTTCGGCTCGCTTTGGACTGAATTGGGTCACATGTATCGGCAAAATCCTTAAACCAGTTAAGTCAAGCGCGTGTTTCTTCCGGGAAATTACGCCAGGCTCTGATATCTGTAAATGGCCTGCCGAACATACCTCACACATGCGCTTAAAAGGTAAAGAGGAAACGACAAACGACTCTAATGCATCACTTCTGAAATCTTTCTGTACCAGCCAAGTGACTTTCGATCAGTCTCAGATCTTGTTTGAGGAGGGTTTTCACTCTCGTCATCGTTTAAGGCTATTTTTAGCAGTGTTGTCTTGCATGTTTTTTGAAGCGCTTATCAGTCTAATTTGGTCTAGGTGTGATGTAAGCATCTTTGCATGTGGGTCTCGGGCGCATTCAGGTTTATGGATAGCAATCAGATTCATTTATTGGGGGTTTGTGTTGTCAGAGTGAAGTGGGGGTGGGTGATTGTGAAGTAAGCACACCCTTGGGCCACACGTCACCATATGGTTTCAGTAACACCCTGTTTATCATCCCAAAACATGGGACAAAAACCCATCCACCCCCTCACACACCCTCCAGATGTGCGTTTGGCCCAGAAGCACGGCTGTGACTTCATGCTCATTGTTATGTGAGCGTGTCTGACTGTACTTTGACTGATTCTTCCAGATTTGCAGAAGCATTTTACAGTTACAAATGATAAGCAAGAGATTTTTCTTATCAATTTATGTGCATTGTCTGTCTTTGGGTTTTAGGGCACTTCATGCTTCTCTCAGGGATTCTTGCATTTTATGATGCAAGGCTGGTGTGGAAATTTTTCATTTAAAGGTCAAATTACACACCTGGGGTCTTGTAGATAAAATCTGGATATAACTAGGACAATTCTGTAACACATTTGTAAGACTGCACACATGCACAGATATTTTTATTTTCGTGCAGTATGTCATTTCTGTACCAATTACAACAACAGACTAGATTGCATTGTATATTGTATGGTATAAATTAGACTTCTGAGGAAAATGTAAATAATTTTGGCTATGCAAAACTCATAATCATGATGCTAGAGATTTGTGGACCAAAGGTTAGTGCCTTCCAGTTGCTATAAATGCTTTTTGTACCCCTTCTTGATTTTTTTTTTTTTAGGATATACACTGTTGTTCAAAAGTTTGGGGTTGGTAAAGTTGCATTTATTTAAGATTACAAGGCTGCATTTATTTGATCAAAAATACAGTAAAATCAGCAAAATTCTGAAATATTATTGCAGTTTCAAATAGCTGTTTTCTATTTGAATATATTGTAAAATGTAACTTATTCATGTGATCAAAGTTGAATTTTCAGCATCATTACTCCAGGCTTTAATGTCAACAGTGTTTAGGATTGGTAAAATTGCATTTATGTAAGATTACAAGGCTGCATTTATTTGATTAAATACAGTAAAATCAGTAAAATAGTGAAATATTATTGCAGTTTCAAACATCTGTTTTCTATTTGAATATATTAAAAACTGTAATTTATTCTTGTGTTAAAATTTGAATTTTCAGCATCATTACTCTAGTCTTTAGTGTCACATTGTAAAATACAGTAAAATCAGTAAAATTATGAAATATTATTACGATTTCAAATATCTGTTTTCTATATGAATATATTGTAAAATGTAATTTATTTCTGTGATCAAAGTTGAATTTTCAGCATCGTTACTCTAGTCTTAAGTGTCAATAGTGATTGAGATTTGTAAGATTACAAGGCTGCGTTTATTTGAATAAATACAGTAAAATCAGTAAAATTATGAAATATTATTGCAATTTCAGATAGCTCTTTTCTATTTGAATATATTGTAAAATGTAATTTATTCCTGTGCTCAAAGTTGAATTTTAAGCATCATTACTCCAGTCTTCAATGTCACATTGTAAAATACAGTAAAATCAGCAAAATTATGAAATATTATTGCAATTTCAAATAGCTGTTTTCTATTTGAATATATTGTAAAATGCAATTTATTTCTGTGATCAAAGTTGAATTTTCAGCATCATTACTCCAGTCCCCAGTGTCACGCAATCCTTTAGAAATCATTCTAATATGCTGATTTGCTGCTCAAGAAACATTTCTGATTAGTATCAATGTTGAAAACAGTTGAGACTGTGATGCATTTTATTTTTTGGGATTCTCTGTCACGTTTGATTAATTTAATGCATCTTTGCTCATCAAAAATATTAATTTATTTAACAAAAAGCCCTTTGAACAGTATTGTGCATGTGATGCTCTGTTCATAATTTGTTTACAGAAATAATAAAAGAACAACAGCAGAGTAGAAAAAGGAGGTTACTGATGCGAGTAGAAGCATGTGGGAATATTCTTTCTCCTGGTCTCTCTGCGAGTGTTACTAACAAAAGCAAGAATGTAGAGAGTATTAGCTAGTTACAGCAGCAGACAATGCAGCTACTCTGTACCGTTGTGGAGATGGGAATAAAAAGGGGTTTAATCTTAAGGTCACGTCCTTAAAGAAAAACCAGCAGCACACAGGAAGAGTGTGGGAGTCGGCAGTGGGCTCCTATACGTCTGATCTCGCTACTTTGGTGTCGGTGGTCAGATGCCGGTTTTCATGTGACTGCTTAAAGGTGTCATATAATAAGTAGTCAGACTTTCCTTGATCTTTTGAAATGGTTCGTTGTACTATGATTATGAAACTAAGCTGAAATAGCGTCTCTCGCTCCACCCACATTTAAAGATAAACGATGCCTAGTTGGTGCTCACAAAGAATCGTAAGCATCTCATAATTGCTGCTGCATATGTATGTTCATAGCAAAATTGGATTTTTATTACAAAAAGTGGATGTGATGTTCAGAAACAGGATTGTATAAGCTAATTCACTTCTGCAAATCCAGCCTGTGTATCTTCTGAAGATTCAGTGAGTTTGTAGCATGCATGCGGGTTTTAAATTTGCGTTCCTGTGGCCCAGTTTTCCCTGGCTTTTCTATCGTTATGCAATACCTGTCATTGTACGTTATCGTCTCAGCGCGAGGCCCCGAATGAGATCAGAAGAAATTAGCTGCGGCATTTCTGTCCGTTTTTCCTGTTCCAGCCCCCGTCATTCAACCCAGCTCCTCCTCTTCCTCGTCCTTCCTCCCCCTCAGCCCGTATGTCACATGGATTAGTCACAATCCACCCAGAACACCCCAATAGTGCTTAAAACACATAATCAGCATGCTATAAATACCTGAACAACAGTGTCATGGCAGTGAGTTTAGCATGTGCAACGATTAATATTTATTTTGTACGTTGTTGTTATAGTCACTGTATAACATTGCTTCATCCATGTCATGAGCTGTATCTGGTTAAATGCAGTTTTGCATACATTATTCCACTTTCATCATCTATTGTAACTGCATTAGTTAATGCACTTCATGTTTCTTTGAAGAAAATGAAAATTTTCAGTTTCATCCAAGATGTAGGTGACTTTTTTCGTAAGTAGAACAGAAAAGATTTTTAGCTGAAGCTGTGGTTGTTGGTGATTCATAAAATGCAAGTCAATGGGTACCGTCACTTTGAGAGTCAAAAAAGCATTTCAGGCAACACAGAATTGATACCTTTGGCTCCTGATGATATACTGAGGTCTTATGAAGCGAAATGATCGCTTTTGATAGTTTTTAAAACATTTTTTATTATTATCAATGTTCAAAACAGTTGTGATGCACAATATTATAGTGGGAACTGATACATTTTAATAGCCAATCTAATTAGACTGTTTTCTTCAGTAGAACAGTATTAATATTATAATATCAGTGTATATGATTTTTAGCTGAAACCGTGGTTCTTGGTGATTCATAAAATGCAAGTCAATGGGTACCATCACTTTGAGAGTCAAAACAGCATATCAAGTAACAAAATTGATACCCATGTGGCTTCTGATGATATATTGAGGTCTTATGAAGCGAAATAGATCACTTTTGATAGTTTTTAAAGTTTTTAAACATTTGTTATTATTATCAGTGTTCAAAACAGCAAAATATGGTGGAAACTGATACATTTTAATAGCCAATCTAATAGACTCTTTTCTTCAGTAGAACATTAAGGACGATTTTTAGTTGAAACCGTGTTTCTTGGTGATTCATAAAATGCAAGTCAATGGGTACCGTCACTTTGAGAGTCAAAAAAGCATTTTAGGCAACACAGAATGAATACCTTTGGCTCCTGTTGATGTATTGAGGTCTTATAACGTGAAACATTGGTTTTTAGTGTTTTTGAAACATTTTTGATTATTATCATTGTTTAAAACAGTTGTGCTGCACAATATTATAGTGCAAGTCAATGTGTACCATCACTTTAAAAAAAAGTAAAAAAAAAAAAAGCATATCAAGTAGCAGAAAATTGATACCAGTGGCTCCTTAAGATATATTGTAGTCTTAAGTCTGTGCAAGAAACTGAACTTTATTTACAATAATATTACCTGTTCACATAATCGTGCAATGATGTAACGTATATGCAAATATATTATTAAAGCACCTAGTAATGATGTGTAAAGTGGGTGTTTTACATGTCTAAAGCATATAAAGTGAATAAACTAGTCTTCATCAGCTCACCTTGTTACATAAACCACGATAAACCATAAAAACTCAGATAAAGCCTCTTCCTCTGCAACCAGTTAGTTGTTTTGGAAAGGAAACAAAGTTTTTTATTTTATCATTTCTTTATTTTATTGTTTCATTTTATTTTGGATTTTATTATTTTATTTTATTATTTTATTTTATTTATTTATTTTTGTTTTTAAATGATTTTATTTTAGCTTATTTTTGACTATTTTATTTTATTGGATTATTTTATTTTATTGTTTTATTTCATTTTATATTATTTATTTTTTTAAAGATTGGGGGAAGGGGGGTGTATTTTAAATTGTTATCATTTTATTATCTATTATTCTGCTTATCCCGTGTCTTCTGATGATATATTGAGATCTTATGAAGCGAAACGATCGGTTTGTGCTAGAAACTGAACTTTATTTACAATATTATTAACTTCTAATCCAGAGCCTCAGGCAAATGGGGAAAGACGATTCTTTTCTGCGAACTGGTTCTTTTGGACAGTTTGTTTCAGTGAACTGATTCAGTTCATTAGTTTGTTTAAATAATCATGCAATGATGTAACAATATGTGCATATATATTACTAATGCACCCAACAATTATGTGAAAAGTGGGTGTTTTACATGTCTAAGTGAATAAACTCGTCGGGTTTTGGTCCGAGGCCGATCTGTTTCCTTCAGTGACTTTTGGAGGAACTGGAGCACTGAATCAGTTCATTCATCACAGGATAAGATACATCACTATTTTGGCTCATTTGTGACTGTCAGGTGTCCGAAAGTGAATTTTGGTTGTGCTGCTCAAGTCGTGAAGTGGTTCAGATGATTCAGTCTGATTTGGTGAACTGTTTAATCCAGTTCACTAAAAAGAATTTGAATTTGGGTGAACTGTTCCTTTAAGAACTCTGTTCCAGATCTAGTGACCTGCAAACTGGATGGTATTTTAAGGCATTGTAATTGACATTAAACATCAGCCAAACTCTTATATAAAGATTTCAGCTGATCAAAGGATGCTGCCTTAGAAATGTGGGCAGTAGACAACAGTAGTGAACTAGTGACTCCAGCTATGGTGCTGTCTGTCCACCTGTTTCACATCACCGAATGTCATCACAGATGCTTTGTGTATCCGTCATTGTTTGGAACGGAAAATACCTGGATGAGTCGCATGAGTCTGATTCACTCTTGACCTCTCAGCCAGCGGATGGCAGAGACAGGAAGTTCATCAACATCTTGAGTTCCCCTGAGCTCTGTCTCTATGCTAATGACTAATTTAATAAGCTTCCTTTTTCTTATTTTAGAGATGACTGGATTCTGTCATCGCTCATTCCAGCTGAATCCTTTATGAACTTCATTTTCACTCCCCCACAGCATGAACCGTAAAGCATCCAGCGCCTACTCTGATATGACTAAGAGCTATAAAAGAATCCACATGCAAAATTCATCCAATAGCATCCGATGGTCAGAAAGGGCCTGCAGGTCTCAAAGTTTATTGGTTGATTTTCATAAGTTAACTTCCTGTTCAGATTAGATGTGCATATATGTGCAAGCAAACATTACTCAGTGTTAATTGGTGAACGTTTAGACTTGCAAAATTATCAGGTGTACTTTGACCTAATGGTGATTAGAAGACATCATGAAGATGTTGCTGAATTGAAATGGTTTGGTGTATTGAAACGGCAAGTTGTATTTAAATACTTAAAATATTTAAATTATTACACAAATGTTTGGGTTAGTAAGATGCTGTAATGTTTTTGCAAAAAGTCTCTTCTGCTCACCAAGGCTGCATTTATTTGATCAAAAATACAGCAAAATCAGAACTATTGTGAAAAATTATTACAAATTAAAATAAGAGATTTCTTTTTAAATTTTTGAAGAGAAATTTATTCCTGTGATGCAAAGCTGAATTTTCAGCAAGATTACTCCAGTCTCCATTATTTTATCTTATTTACTTTAATTTATTTTAATATTTTATTTTATTTATATTATTTTAAATTTATTTGTAATTTACTTTAATTTATTTTAATATTTTGTTTTATTTTATTATTTTATTATATTTTATTTACTTTATTTTATTTTTAATTTAATTTATTTTAATATTTTATTTTATTATTATTTTATTTTTTATTTTATTTATATTATTTGTAATTTATTTGTAATTGAATTTGTTTAATTATTTTATTTTATTATTTTTTATTTTATTGTTTAATTTAATGTAATTATATTTTATTTACTTTATTTTATTATTTTATTTTTAATTTGATTTATTTTAATGTTTTATTTTATTTTATTATTTTATTATATTTTTATTATTTAATTTATTTTGTTTTATTAGTTTATTTTATTAAATTTTTTTATTTAATTTGCTTTATTTTATTATTTTATATTTTATTTGTAATTTACTTGTAATTTAATTTAATTTATTTCACTGTATTGTTTTATTATTTTATTTTTTTCTTTCGTTTATTTTTTAGTTTACGTTTTTTTAAAATCCAATGAGAATATATATTTTTTTATTTATGTTTTAATATTTATTTATTTGTTTATTTATTTTTACTTTTTTTGTTGTTATTTAAACTTTAATTTTTTTATATTTTATTGTCTATTAATCTGCATATCTGCAAAAAAGCATATTTTGTCTGGAGCATACTACAGCAAAATTATGAAACCTAAGCTAAAGTTTATGAAATATTTAATTGGAGGGCTATTTAAACAAAGATGCCTTGGAGGAATGTAGTGTTTCGTATGACGGTCTGAATGACAGACCTCGGTTCGAGGAAGCTGTGTTGCATGTAAACAGAACGAGGATTTGTCAGATCTCATGATTAGACTTCAGATGCTGCTTAATGCTGTAATTATAAGGATGGTGGCTGAATAGCTTAAATTTATTATCAGGAAGACTTCCTTGTTTATTTAAACCCGTTCACCTCAAATGACTCGCAAAACAGAGACTGGAGCAGATCAGATGAGTGAGCAGGAAGCAAGAGGATCTTACAGTAATACATGCGCATCTTTGATGTCTGATATATGTGTGGAATGTGCAGATTAGCCAATCACAGCAGGGCACATTTGCATACAAATAAGTTGTTTTCAAATAAGAAGCTATTTTCTGAAATAGAAAACTGGCATTGTGCCTTAAATGCAAGTGTATTTTGCTTTATTGCGTTGGCACATATTCAAGATAAAAATCTTATAAGAATATTCAGGTATTTTTTCCTGGAAAGCAAGACAAATATAGCTGTGGACTGGAGAAGAGGTGGTAATTTGGTGAAAGAAACTTGAACGTAAGTGGACTTCAGGGAAAGACTAAAGTGCTGCGAATGTGTAAAATAGAGGCTCTTTGAAGAGTGAAGACAGAGCAGTATGTGTGTGCTCCGCTGGAGCGCTTCACTCCCAGCATGCCGTGCAGGCGTGCATTATTCAGCAGGTTGTCATGGCGATGGGCACCTCTGAGTATTGGGCTTCATGAGGGAGGAGCTGGACAGCTGGTGGACGGAGACAGCTGCGTCACGGATTCCCCTCATTTACACAAGAACTCTGTGTGTGTGTGTGTGTGTGTGTGTGTGTGCACGCATACATGTGTGTGAGAGCAAGTTTTGCTGAATTTAGTGGATTTCATACATCTATGGAAATTTTTTTTTATGCTGTTAATATTTATTTATTTATAAATAGCAAATGAAGTATATGGCATATAAATTGTTGTCTCTCTGTCTGTCTATTCATAATATATCTTGATTATATTATTCAATAGCTATATATAAATATGTATGTGTGTGTGTGTAAAGTAAATATGGTATATATTGGTTTATATTAAGTTTTTTATTTATGCATTTATTTATAAATAATAGCAGTAGAAATATGCATCAGTACATCAGTATTTTTATTTAAAAAGCAAAAATAAGTGGTATATCAGCATTAATAATTATCTAAAAGTGTTTTTATTTATTCATTTATAAAAGCAATATATAGTACACATCGTTGTATAATTTATTAATTAATGTATTTATTTATACAAGTGATAAAATATGGAATATCAGTAGTGATTTTATTTATTTATAAAAATCAATATAACCATATGGTATTTAAGTATTTATTCATTTATAAATAAAAGCAATATAAGCATAGGGTACATCAGTATTTTCTTAATAAAAGCAAGAAATTAAGTATATGGTATATCAGTATTCATTTATTTATTTAAAAGCTATGTGTATATATATATATATATATATATATATATATATATATATATATATATATATATATATATATATATATAATGCAGTGTAAGTATATGGTATATTAGTGGTGATTTTGCATGTTTATTTATCAATTTTTTTAATGTTTATTTTATTAATTTATAAATGCATTTGTAAAGGGAAAGTACAGTACAAATTCATTTATTTGTAAATGCAATATAATGTCATATCAGTAGTGATTTAATTTAATTTAATTAAATTTGATTTTATTTATTTTTATAAAAACAAAATACGCATATGGTATGTTAGTAATTTTTTGCCTATAAGCATTTATTTATTTATTTATTTATTTATTTTTTTTAAATCAATATAAGTAAAGGGTACATCAGTATTTATTTTTATTTATAAAATAAATTTGTATGGTATATCAGTGTTAATTTGTTTTATCTAGAAGTGGCTTTTTTCATTTATATGTGAAAACAATCTAAGTGCACGATATAGTGGTAGTGATTTATTTATCTATTTATATTTATTTTGTTCATTTTTGAAAGCAAAATGGAGTACTTTATTTATTTATTTATTTATAAATGCAATATAAGTGCATATCAGTAGTGATTTATTTATTTAAGTGTAATATAAGCATATGGTACAAAAGTTTATTAAAAAAAATTGCATATGGTATATTAGTTTTTTTTTTCTTTTTGCCTAAAAAAATGCTAAAAAAAATATTGATTGATTTAAGCAAATTAGTATTACTATATGATACATCAGTAGTGATCTATCTATCTGTTACAACAAAATAAATGTATAGTGCTTCAGTATTTTATTTATTCATTCATTCATTCATTCATTCAGTTTTAACAGTATTTGTAAAAGCAGTAGTATATAGTATATAATCTGGTGCTGGTGTACATTGAGGTATCTGAATGTGTGTGTGTAAACTCTTTGTTTGTGCTGTAGATCCAGTGTACATCACATCTCAGCCTGTCGGACACACACCAGTAACTCCCAGAGGTGTCACACAGATCCGTCTCTTTCCATTGTCTCGTATTTCTTTCTCTTTCTTTCAGAGTGTAAGATCACACCCGGGTTTCTCCCTCGCCGTTCTGCTCTTAATGCTTATCATATGATAAAACAGGCTTGCTGGCTGAAGTCATCGGCAACCCTGCCATCTCTCCTCTGTTTTCATTGGCCGTGTGAGAATTACATAAACCGCACCTTGTTCACCTGCTATTCTCAGCCATAAAAATCCAGCTGAAATCATTCCTTTCTTCCAGCCGTCTTGGCTCGGAGGTTTATGCACATTATTGATAGTCTGTAAGCAGGTAAATGCTTGAGTATTGTTCTGCAGAGCCAGTTCTGTCATTTTACTAGGTCGTATAGAGTGCATGTTTGGTTGAGCCGCCAAACAGGTGTGCATGTGCGCTTGGAGATGTTTCGGGGCTGACGTGCCGTTCTCCGACTATGATTGGTGGGAAATCTGTTCGTCCGTGCCAGATCATTCTTCAGTCAGTCGTCCATCAATCATTCACACACCCAGCATTCCCTGCAGTCCACACCGTACTCAAACACTCATGCTTATCCACTTAATAGTGATGGAGCCTGCCCGGTGCATTGTGGGATAGCCTGTCTGGAGCACTTTATCTGCTTTTCCCCTTGATCTCTGCTCAGGAGCGCTGTAAAATCCTCCGTCAGGCCGTTTTTACACTCGCTTCAACTGAATGCTCCAAATTTGAGTTTAAGTTGTACTTCATCCTGTGTGGTTGTGCTCTGAGGCTTGTTTTGAAAATGTTTTCAGTGTTGTCGTGGTTTTGATGAAAGATAGTAGTGTGATGTGAAGTAACCAGTTTATCAGCAATTGTCCTAAAATGTCTCAACTTGCATCTACACTCCCTGAATATTTCACACCAATCAAGCGACCCGTTAAAAAACATTCTGCGGGAAACTCAACACATACTCAAACCTGTTTTCTTCTTGATTTCACCTCTATTTCTGTTTAAACGTGAGATATATATATGTGTGTGTGTGTGTGTGTGTGTGTGTGTGTGTGTGTGTGTATATATATATATATATATATATATAACATACACATATATATATATATATATATATATATATATATATATATATATATATATATATATATATATATATATATATAATGTGTATGTATATATATAATGTGTATGTATATATATATATATATATATATACACACACACACACACACACACACATCAATGTCTGGTTTATTATCCTTGTGGGGACTCTCCATAGGCGCAATGGTTTGTATACTGTCCACACTGTATTTTCTAACCCTTACAGAAAACTTTCTGCATTTTTACTTTCTCAAAAAAACTCATTCTGTATGATTTATAAGCTTTTGTACCCATGGGGACCTCAAGCCAGTCCCCACAATGTCAAAAATTTCAGGTTTTACTATCCATGTAGGGACATTTGGTCCCCACAATGTAGCAAAAACAAGTACACACACACACACACATATATATATATATATATCACGTATATATATATATTTATTCATATATATATTCAAAATTGTCATTTAAAAATGTATAATTATGTCCTAAAATTTTTTATTATTACCTATATTTGCAATAACAGATAACTTTTTTTTTTTAATGTTCAAAAATCTTCATTGGTGCACTGATTTTGAACTTCCTTCCAAAGTATAGTTTAAATGCAGCTTCAAAAGGCTCTAAAGGAAGGAAGAAAGGTCTTATCTAGTGAAACGATCAGTCATTTTTTTCAAAAAATATAAAATTGTTTACTTTTTAAGCACAAAAGCTCATGTAGCACAGGCTCTGGGATGCACGTTCTTGATTGATTCGTTCATTTTGAATGAATCATTAATGTGACTCGGTAAGAACGAGTCGTCTCGGGGAGTGATTCGTTCAGTCGTGCATGCTCAACATCCTATTAGGTTCTGTACTGGAATTAGTTCGAGTGGTTTGTTCATCTTAAGGGGCTGTCACGTGATGAACGAACGACTCAAACCCGAAAACTTGTCAGATAAGAGGTGAGGTGAGATAATCATAGACTAAAGACCCAGGTAAACAATGAATGAATCTTTTCTGTTTCTTACAGCATTACGGTTTTGTCTTGTGTGTAGTGTCATCAACGTTTGTGTAAGCAGTAGATGTGTTAGGGATGTGTTGTGAGAAAGTCGCAATTACAATTATGCAATTAAAAAAATTACATTTCTGATGTAACATTAATTAACATTCATTAAAAAACTTACCGGCCAAATGGTGTGTACCAATGTTTCATACACACACCAACACTGATTTTACTCACATTTAATATATATTTGTATGCAAACTTCCAAAAGCATTGTGAATCGAAACCTTCTCTTACTAGTCCGCACAAAACGTTTTGTGTTTCTTTGTGTTTCTTTGCTCTGTTTCTCTGCTTTCAGTGCTATACCTGATACCTGTGTGCCTCAAGTAAAGCAGCAGAGGTGGAGTCGAGTCGGTGGGGGTTTGATGAATAATAGAAAGGCCTATTCCTCCACAGGCTATGCATTGTTCTCATTTCACTCCTAAATCTCTCTCAAGCTCCCAAACACACACCCCAAAGTTCCTAGACAGCAGGGAGACTTTGTTCTGCATATTTGTTTTACACATTTAAATGTTATTTATTTGTTTTGATTTATATATTATTTTCTGATTTACTTTTTTCTGATTTATTTTTATATATGTATTTTTATTTATTTAATTTATTTGTAAATATTTATTTTTATTTTTTTTATTTAATTTTATTTATTTTTATATATTTTTTATTTTATATATTTTTTCATTTATTTAATTTGTCGATATATATATATATTTTTTTTATTTGTTTAATTTTTATCTATATATTTTTGTATAATTTATTTTTATAATTTATTTAATTTTTAAAAAATTTATACATTTAATTGAGTAAAAATGGCATTATTAGCAGTGTTTTCAAAGGCAAGTATGAGGAGAAGCGTGCATTAAATTTATGAAGTGATCAGACATTCATATTTTCACCTGCTGGATGATTAAAACAGGTGACACAAATAATTTACCAATCATACGGTGATGTTTCTATGTGCGTTCACCACTTGCATTTTCATGTACAAATCTAGTTTTGTGCATCCAAAGGAATCCAAGGGTGGGACAGGGCATGTTTTGCACATGATGTCATGAGATTACATCTCTTTGACGGACCCTTAGAGAGAAAACAGAGTGTTTTCGTTGGCTTTGAGCGAAAAGTTGAGCGCAAGGCAGTCTGGGATACATGCGGCGTAACTACAGCGATGGGACTTGCGTTTAGCTGACGTGTCTCCCATAAGCGCTAGTAACGTGATCATCATTTTGCTGTCTTTGGAATAAGAGCCGTTATGTGTTTTTCGTATGTGTGCATGAGGCGTTTCGTTTTTGTGATCAAGTTTTGCCTATATTAAAGGGACTAAATGTTCCCACAAGAACAGTAAAACGTAAAATCACCTGTGTAGCTAACGATTCCTATGAGAAAATGCATTAATGAATGCACTAAATAATGTCTTGCTGATCATCTAAAATGCAAAAAGGTTTGTGCATGAGTTAGATTTAGGGTTAGGGGATGGAAAATATCATTATCATTATTCTGTGTTTATATATTTATGTATAAAAGCAAAACAAGCATATGGTATATTAGTAGTGATTATTTATTTGTTTTGATCATTATTTATTTATTTATTTATGCAATATGGTACATATTATAGTATAGTGTTTATGTAGTTTAAATAGTATAGTATTTAATAGTATTTATAAAAGCTAAATAAGTATATGGTATATCAGTACCATCTGATTGATTGTTTATTTATTTATTTATGCACTGTAGTACATCAGTTTATTTATTTATTTATAAAAGCAAATTAAGTATATGGCATATCAGTATTGATTATTTATTTATTTTAAATGTTTTATTCAGTAGTGATTATTTATTTATTTATTTATTTATTTATGCACTGTGGTACATCAGTTTATTTATTTATAAAAGCAAAATTAGTATTTGGCATATCAGTACTGATGTATTTATTTATTTTAAATGTTTTATTCAGTAGTGATTATTTATTTATTTATGCACTATGGTACATCAGTTTATTTATTTATTTCTAAAAGCAAAATAAGTATATGGCATATCATTACTGATTATTTATTTATTTATTTATTTATTTATTAATTTTAAATGTATTATAAGTATCATTAGTGATAGTTTGTTTTTTAATTTGATTTGTTCATTTATAAAAGCAGTATGACACATCAGTATTTATTATTTACTTAATATATTATATTAAGCAAAAAGTATGTGGTATATTAGTAGTAGTATTTATTTATTTATTTATTTTAATTCATTTATTTATTTATGCATTAGTACATCAGTTTATTTATTTATTTATAAAAGCAAAATAAGTATATGGTATATCAATTCTGATTTATTTATTTATTTAGTTATAAAAGCAAAACAAGTATATGGTAGATCAGTACTGATTATTTATTTAGTTAGTTATAAAAGAAAAATAAGTATTTGTTATATCAGTACTGATTATTTATTTATTTATTTATTTATAAAAGCAAAATAAGTATATGGTATATCAATTCTGATTTATTTATTTATTTAGTTAGTTATAAAAGCAAAACAAGTATATTGTAGATCAGTACTGATTATTTATTTAGTTAGTTATAAAAGAAAAATAAGTATTTGTTATATCAGTACTGATTATTTATTTATTTATAAACGCAAAATAAGTATATGGTATATCAGTACTGATTATTTATTTATTTATTTATTTATTTATTTATTTATTTATTTATTTATTTATTTATTTATTTATTTATGCACTATGGTATATCAGTATGTTTATTTATTTATGAAAGCAAACTAAGTATATGGCATATCAGTACTGATTATTTATTTATTTATTTTAAATATATTATTCAATAGTGATTATTTGTTATTAATTTGATTAGTTCATTTATAAAAGCAATATGATACATCTGTATTTATTTACTTAAAGCAAAAAGTATGTGGTTTATTAATATTTATTTATTTATTTATTTATTTATTTATTTATTTATAGGTGTTTCAGTAGTTATTTATTTATTTTTACAAAATCAAAATTTTATTTTTTATTTTATTATTCATTTATGAGTACATTTATGAGTGGTCTTTTTATTAATGAGTAGAAACGAGTGTATCTCTGTATTTTAGAGATTTTTCCTGACATCAGCATTGGCTGTGATTTATCTTACCACTGCTCTGCTCTCTTTAGTTTATGTTGGGTACGAACATTAAGTGATATTACACTCGATCTGCTTCGTCGGCACTGGAGCCAAGAGTCCGGCTCTGCTGACATTACTGTCTGACAGACACATGGAGAGAGATTTATTTAAAAGGAAATCAAATGCCCGTAGAGCACGTGACCACGGCAGAGTGATTTCTGCCTTTGTGTTTATTAACGTTATTGCTCATCGATATTATAAATAATACAAGACAATGACACTAAAGAGATAGAGAGGTTACTGGAAGAGCAGATATTAGATGCAAACAACTTGAAGGTTTGCACTTGTATATGATATAGTATAGGGTTACTGGTTGATATACACTACCAGTCAAAAGTTTTTGAACAGTAAGATTTTTAATGTTTTTAAAGAAGTCTCTTCTGCTCACAAGCCTGCATTTATTTAATACAGCAAAAACAATAAAATTTTGAAATATTTTTACTATTTAAAATAGCTGATTTCTGTTTGAATATAATTTAAAATGTAATTTATTCCTGTGACACAATGCTAAATTTTCAGCATCACTATTGCAGTCTTCAGTACCACATGATCCTTCAGAAATCATTCTAATATGCTGATTTGCAGCACAGAGAAGAAACATTATCAATATTAAAAATAGTTGTTCTGCTTCATATTTTTGTGGAAAACACGATATATTTAGTTTTTCACGATTCTTTAATGAATAAAAAGTAAAAAAAAACAGCATTTATTTGAAATAGAAATTATGTGTAAGATTGTAGATGTCTTTACTGTCACTTTTGATCAATTTAATGCATCCTTTAATTTTTTTTTAAAAAAGCACAAAAACTTTTTGGGTTATTGCAGAGGCACTTATTTTTATTTTATTTTAGTTTATTGTATTTATTTTATTTTGTCTTGTCTTTGTTTTATTTTATTTTATTTTTATATCATTTATATATTATTTATATATTTATATATTTATTGTTTACCAGATACCCACAAGATGATAATTATTTTTCTAGCTCTGTACACCATTGACATATAGAGATGGAGATTTTGGATGTGATAAAGCTGGATACAGTGATGTAGCTTTAATGTTAGGGGTTTATATCTTACAGATATACAGTCTTTACTGTCACTTATGATCAATTTAATGCATCCTTTACATTTTTAAAAAAAAGCACTCAACTTTTGGGTTATTGCAGAGGCATTTTTTATTTTATTTTATTTTATTTTATTTTATTTTATTTTATTTTATTTTATTTTATTTTATTTTATTTTATTTTATTTGCCAGATACCCATAAGCTGATTATTTTATTTTATTTTTTTATTTGCCAGACACCCATAAGCTAATTATTTTATTTTATTTTATTTTTTATTTTATTTGCCAGATACCCATAAGCTAATTATTTTATTTTATTTTATTTTATTTTATTTTATTTTATTTTATTTTATTTTATTTTATTTTATTTGCCAGATACCCATAAGCTGATTATTTCATTTTATTTTATTTTATTTTATTTGCCAGATACCCATAAGCTAATTATTTTATTTTATTTTATTTTATTTTATTTTATTTTTTATTTGCCAGATACCCATAAGCTAATTATTTTATTTTATTTTATTTTATTTTATTTTATTTTATTTTATTTTATTTTATTTGCCAGATACCCATAAGCTAATTATTTCATTTTATTTTATTTTATTTGCCAGATACCCATAAGCTAATTATTTTATTTTATTTTATTTTATTTTATTTTATTTTATTTTATTTTATTTTTTATTTGCCAGATACCCATAAGCTAATTATTTTATTTTATTTTATTTTATTTTATTTTATTTTATTTTATTTTATTTTATTTTATTTTATTTTATTTTATTTTATTTTATTTTATTTGCCAGATACCCATAAGCTAATTATTTTGTTTTATTTTATTTTATTTTATTTTATTTTATTTTTTATTTGCCAGATACCCATAAGCTAATTATTTTGTTTTATTTTATTTTATTTTATTTTTTATTTGCCAGATACCCATAAGCTAATCATTTTATTTTATTTTATTTTATTTTATTTTATTTTTTATTTGCCATATACCCATAAGCTAATTATTTTATTTTATTTTATTTTATTTTATTTTATTTGCCAGATACCCATTAGTCTCGCGTAGCCAGACCTTCAGACTGACGGCTGAAGGTCTGGAATTCATAGCAGCTTTCTTTGGCCAAGGCCCGCCCATAAGGCCGTTTGACCGACATGTCAAACAACCAATCACAGTTCGTTTCGTTTAGCGTCACGTTTCGGGGCGTGGAAATGTCCCCACAACAACAGACCGGCGTGCAACAAGTCAGTCAGCATAGAAAATCAAAGGAGGAGAAGAAAACGAGCAGTAAGTCATTGATCTGTTCGTGCACGTATAACAACAATGGCGTCTGCATTATATCTCTTTTTGTCTCCACTAAGTGCCTCAAACAAAACTCCTGGACATCTCTTAAAGAGTCTATGCCGTGAACCTCGCATACTTTTGAGAATCCTACGTTTAGCTGATCTTGATAAATGCTCATTGTCACTCATGTAAACACGACAGTTTTTCTTCTGCAATCACACGTCTGCGCTTTGTTTCCCGGCGGACCGAAAATAAGCGCGACACTCGCGTCCCCCGGAAATCCGATAAAATTCAACCAATCAGATGACGACTTCGACATTCCTGAAGTGTTTCCAGTTAAGTGTACCATATGCATCAGACGTTTAGCCAACGTTCCGTGGGCGTGACATCTGAGGCTGAGACTAGATACCCATAAGCTAATTATTTCATTTTATTTTATTTTATTTGCCAGATACCCATAAGCTAATTATTTTATTTTATTTTATTTTATTTTATTTGCTAGATACCTATAAGCTGATAATTACTGACTTTTTCTCTCTGTTTTACGTGTAGTGCCCTAAAACTTGAGAAGAAAGTCTTAGTGTATGCCATAGCTGAAGATTTTTTTGGCAACTTTGAGATTTTGCTGATTCTCACATTCTTAAAAGTGCGTGTAACTTCCAGGCAAATCCTTCAAGCGCTTTATACAATGTTCCATCAGAGGCTTTTAGCAGCTCTTAAAGCAAATCTCAAGTTTCTACTCTATGCATTCAAACAGACTCAGTTTTCACACGCTTAGAGAGATCATATAGTCGAACACGGACACGCGCTGCGCTCGGATTCCTCTATCCAAACTCTCGCTGCGGTCCGACAAGCGAGAATTACCCATGAGTCACGGTATCGATCGGAGATCCAGAGCCCATCTTAGCACACTCAGCAGCAGCGAGCTGAAGGAGAACCGTGAGCCAGAAGCAGATCAATGAAATCGACCTGTCAGACACTGTCTTTAGAGTTTCTTACGGGCCGTCCTGTTAGTCAACTTCCAGAATGTGCATCCCGTGCAGCGAACCTGCATGTAATCCCTTCCCCCTTGTCTTTAGAGACCCTCCCATCCCCAAAAAAGAGAGGTATTGTCTCTCTGTTGTCTCATTTCCCAGAGGACCCTGCAAGCAAGGCGTCCGTATGTTTCTTAAACTAACATTTCAGCGGGGGTCTCATCAGTAGCGGGCGACGCGTCTCATAGATTATGCGGGTGCGTTTGAGGTCTGTCGCCCCTCCCAGCGTCAGAGATGCGGCCCGTCTGGATGCTGGAGGCATGATGGGATGTAAATTGAAGTTTTATGGCTCCCCTGAAGTGTGTACTTCCTGTTTCCTGTGTTGTTGTTTTTTTGTAATGGCTTGTTTGTTTGATTCGGGTCAGTCAATGCTAATGCCGTTTGGAGGCGTGTGGTTGTCGGTGGATTGTGAGCCAAAAATGTTTAGAAACCAAACCGATTAATCGAATTAGAACTGAAATTGTGATGTGGCTTGGTGTGATTATCAAATAATGCTTTTGGGAATGTAACATGTGCCAACCATCTTGCCAAACTTGTAATGTGAAGAGCTTCAACAAAAGAGAAGCTTTAAAGGCTCCATGTGGTTTTCTGCCAAAATTAAAGGTTGATGGTTTAATGCTTGAAAATGAAGAAATTAATACAACCATAAATAATAATGCTGTAATTTTAATGTTGTACTATAATAATAATAATAATAATAATAATAATAATAATAATAATAACAATAACAATAATAATAATTATTATTATTATTATTTATTATTATTATTTATTATTATTATTTGTATTGTTATTATATTTTCTTACTTTATTTTATAGTGAATAATTTGTTAATAGTAATATTTTTTTATTTTAAAATGATAAAATAAATGAATACATATAGAATAACTTATTATTAATAAGAATAATATACACAGTAATAGTTTCTTATTTTATTAATTTTATTTAATAATAATATATATATTTTTTATTTTATAGTAAAATATTATTATAATTTATATATATACAATATATTTAATTATTAAATATTTAATTATTATTATTATTGTTGTTATTATTATTATTATTATTATATATATATTCCTATATATATATATATATATATATATATATATATAGTGAAATAATAATATAATTTAAGTGATGTTATTTCATATTTCTGTAATTAAACTTAAATAGTTAAAAAATAATAATAATGATAATAATAACTGATGATAATAATTATAATAATAATAATTATTATTATTTTATAGTGAAATATAAAATATTATTTGTTAATAGTAATATTTTCTTTTAAAATTATAAAATAAATGTGTAAATAAATTATAAAATAACATTATTATTATTATTATTATTAATAAGAATATTATACACCGTAATATTAGTTTCTTATTTTATTGAACTTTTATTTAATAATAATATATATATTTTTTATTTTATAGTAAAATATTATTATAATTTAAGTGATGTGAATAGTCATATTTCCTATATTGTAATTAAACTTTTATTTATCAGCAATAAAAGGAGGAAGAAGGAGATAAAGATTTTTATTTTGATTAAAATTTTATTTAATTATTATTATTATTAGTAGTAGTAGTAAGAATAATATACATATTAATAGTAAGTTATTTAGTTTATCTTTTATTTAATAATAGTAATAATAATAATAATAATAATATTTCTTAAACTTTTTTTATTTAAATGGAAATATTTATCTAATTTAAATGATATTTATAGCAATATTTCCTATTTTGGTAAAAAAAAAAACTATTAAAAAAATATATATATAAAAATAATAATAACTATTATTATTATTATTATTATTATTATTATTATTATTCATAATAAACGTTTAGTAATTTCTTATTTTGTTTAGCTTTTATGTAATAATATTATTAATAATAATATTTTGATTTTGATTTGAACTTTTTAGTTATTATTATTGCTGTTATTATTTTGATACATAAATACAAATGTTTGGCCATGTAGTGCAGCCTTATGGAAACAAGAAAAGCAAAACCCAAAATTGTGCAGTCATATATTTAAATGTTGATCTTAAGGGCATTTTTACAATAAAAAAATGTTGGTATTGCATTTAGCCTCCACTTAATGTCCAATCTGGACCTGAAGCAAAACCAGCTGAGAACCACCGATCCAGACTACATTTCTTCTAGGTGTGTTTGTATATACTCACTTAGCCATATTATGTGTTCAGACTTTATGTGTTCAGACTTTTTGCAAAAGCAGCATAAAAATAAATTGTATTCTTTAAAAAAAATTCTAAAAATGCAGAAAGTTTTCAGTTAGGGTTAAGTTGTAGTGTTTATAATTAGCTTTATATAGAAATAGAAGTCTGGGTAAGTAAACAACGACAGTCTGTGATGCAGTCAGGCATGATGGATGAAGTCTCCCGTCTCCCACATCCTCCTTGAGATGTTTCCATGGTCACCACCAGAAGAAAACTAGACGATGGTCTGTTTATGTGTGTGATTGCATGTTATGCTCAAGTTTATCCAACACTAATCCACCAGTCCAAGACTAATCCAAGAGTTAAGCCAATTTGAACCAGTCTGGTAATGGTGAGTTTGAGTGTCGTTGCGGTCACTGATGGTCACTGATGGAGTCTCGTGTTGAGATCTGAGTGTTGAGGTTCGTTGTTTAATTCTCTCTCTCTCTCAGCTGATTTCTATGTAAATTGGCCGTGTTTCTTCAGGACCATCTGTTGTATTTGTGCTCTGGCCGCGGCAGCGTCACGACTCCAGGGATTGGATGATCTCTGCGTTTCCGCAACACACACACTTAACTAGCTTTGCTCTGTTAACCTGAACTCTAAAATTAGATTTTTTTAGAATGACAAAAAACATGATTTACTCCATTCAGAAGTTGTTTTCCAATTGTGCATATTCTCAGATGTCCCCAAAGACACACTTAGCTCACTTAGGCCAAGTTTGTCCACTAGATATAAATCATCAAACCACACAATGTTAATATATTTTAACTGCAGGCATAATTCACTCTTTTTGACAAAATTCCTCCATGTTCTTCCCAGCATGCTCTGCACATTCGAGCTCTGGTGTTAAGATCCAGCTTTATTTCTCAGCACTTTATTTCTTGGGGAGTAAATGCACAATATTAGCAACCGCAATGTAAACTTATGAATGAAATAATGTGCGTAAATCCAGTTATTTTTTTTATTATGGATTCAAAAAGAAAATCTGTTATGCGGATTCATTTTGGCAGCAGTAATTAATTTAAAAGACATAAAACAATTAATGTTGCAATTTTTTAAATAATTTTAAATATTTTATTTTCTCCCTTTTGTATATTATTTTGTAAACTTGTGAGCAGTCTATTATGCAAAATATATTCTGTGCATCATGGCAAGATTTCATACCATTTTCAGTAAAGTACAAATATTTAACTCTTCCAGTATCACATAGTTTACACTTTAAGTTGCATGGTATATGCATTGATTAAAAACAATATTTAAAATATTTAAAAATATGTTTGAAAATATTTTAAAAATAAGTATTTATTTATTTATAATAAATGAAAACATTTTGAAATATTTTGTCATTTTATTTTTTATATTATATATTTTGTCGTTTTATATTTTATAAATTATTATTATTATTATTATTTTCTCCCTCTGTTTTATTGCATATAAACATTACAATATTACAGATTGTGCAAATTTGTGAGCAGTCTATTATGCAAAGTATATTCTGCAAGATTTCATACCATTTTCAGAAAGCTAATAATATTTTACTGTTCCAATATTACATAGTTTACACATTAAGTTGCATTGTATATGCATTGATTAAATGAGTAATTTTAAATTATTAAATATTTTAAATATTTAAAAATATATTTGAAAAATATTTAGAAAATAAACAAATGTATACCATTTTCAGAAAGCTATAAATACTTATCAGTATCACATAGTTTATGCTTTAAGTTGTATGGTATATGCATTGATTAAAAAAATATATATATTTAAAATATTTAAAGATAAAAATATTTTAAATAAATGAAAACATTTTAAATATATTTAACAGTTTTAAAAATATTTTTACAATACTTTTTCCTCCCTCTGTTTTATTTCATATAAACATTACAGTATTACAGATTGTCTAAACTTGTGAGCAGTCTGTTATGCAAAATATATTCTGTGCATCATGGCAAGATTTTATACCATTTTCAGAAAGTTTACTGTTCCAATATTGCATAGTTTACACATTAAGTTGCACTGTATATGCACTGATTAAATATTTAATATATTTACAAAAATATTTGAGAAATATTTAGAAAATAAATAAATATTATTTTCAGGAAGCTGTAAATACTTATCGGTATCACATAGTGCACATGCATGGCATATGCATTGATTAAAAAATATATATTTAAAATATTTAAAAATATATTTAAATATATTATTTAAAATATGTAAAGATAAAAATATTTTAAATAAATTAAAACATTTAAAAAATATTTAGCAGTTTTACAAATATTTTTTTAAATACTTTTCCCTCCCTTTGTTTTATTTCATATAAATATTACAGTATCACAGATTGTGCAAACTTGTGAGCAGTCTATTATGCAACATATATTCCGTGCATCATGGCAAGATTTCATACCATTTTCAGAAAGTATGAAATTTTACTGTTCCAATACTACATAGTTTACACATTAAGTTGCATTGTATATGCATTGATTAAATATTTAATATATTTAAAAATATATTTGAGAAATATTTAGAAAATAAATAAATAAATATATACCATTTTCAGAAAGCTATAAATACTTACCAGTATCACATATTTTATGCTTTAAGTTGCATGATATATGCATTGATTAAAAACAATATTTAAAAAATGGAAAAATATTTTGAAAATATTTAAAAAATATTTATTTATTTATAATATTTAAAAATATTATTTAAAATATTTTAGAGATAAAAATATTTTAAATGAATGAAAACATTTAAAAAATATTTAGCAATTTTTGAAAATATTTTTAAAATACTTTTTCCTCCCTCTGTTTTATTTCATATGAATATTACAATATTACAGATCGTGCAAACCTGTGAGCAGTCTATTCTGCAAAATATATTCCGTGCATCATTTGCGTTCCGTGCAAAAATTTTAAATGTTTATATGTGCTTATCCTCCAAGATGATTTTATTTTTATAGGAAATGCCAGCAAATTCCACCTCACATCTGTGAGTTCAGTATTCCTGCGTGTCTTGGGAATAATTCAGCATTTTTAGGAGCTGCAGCGCTGTGCTTTTTTTTAATATATGATAAAATATACACTTAAAGTGTCTGGCTGCACCCCACCCTGTGTAGATCATTAGCATGAACATAAAACTGCAACGCTGTTCTCCGTCTGTAACACGACCCCCTCCAACGACCGCCGGCGCTGTTATGATCGTCTCTCTTGGTTTTAATAGATGCCTGACTGTGCACACACACACACACACACACACACGCATGCATTGCTCATTCTCACATCATCCGTCTTTGAACATCAGAATGTGTAATTATTTTGTCTGGAGGGTGTGTGCATGCATGTGCGTGTGCACATGTTGAAGATGACGGGACGGCCCGCTACCCAGTTTAACCCTGGGAGAGCACGTGTCCTCCTGGGGAGATGTGAAGCGTCGTGTCCTGCCGGGCCGAGCGTGTTTTTAAAGCCGCGTCTCCAGGGAACGACAGACTGCTGGAGGTTTGAAACCACTGAAATCAGAGTTTGATCAGCCATGTGAAATATTCTACGCGTGATGGCGAGATTTCATGCAGTTTTCAGAAAGCTATTAATATTTAACATAGTTTAAGCTTGGAGTTGCATGTCATACGCATGGAATGAATCCTCAGCCGAACTCAAATAGTCTTAAAAAGGCCACCGTCTAGAGCTGAGGAACGGTTCGTTGAGAGACTCCTGATGTGCTGTCGGGTCTCGGCGGTCTTGTTATGAAAGAGATCTGTCATGTCCGAGAGCCCATCGCCGTGTCAGAGCCGAGTGTTTGGACATCAGACAGACCTTTAGATGTGCTTCTCTGAGGTGCAGCAGAAGGACGTGTGTGAATGCATGTGCCAGACGAGAGAGAGACAGGTTTATTTCATGTATATGGAATGTGTTCACTGGAAGAGGACTTGCATGGAAGCAGGATGCGTCTCAGACTGAACGCCCATGCATGCACCTTGCATATTGCTTAAAATAATACATGCAAATTGGACACAAATAGTAGTATGCCTTATGCACATGATGTAGATAGTAGCTTTGTTTTCTGAATTATGAAATTTCAGGAGTTCTGGTTGCAAACTGTGAATATTTTACTATTTTCAGCAGTTTTATTTCTTTTAGCCCGTCTTTTTTTTAACCATGTCAGTCTATTTTTGTGGCATCAGCTGTTTCAGATGAACCCGCCCCTGAATTAAACATTAAAGACATGTGAAATGTGATTGGTCGCTTGGCATGTCAATCAAACTCAGTATCATTCTTTTGAAGTTTGGTTGTGTGAAATAATTATTATTATTATTATTATTATTTTTAAATAATACACGATTGTATATTTGTTTTGGTAATTGAAAATAAAGCAGAAAAAATAAAACAAAATAAAATAAAATAACTTGAAATTTTGCTTTTAAAACATTATTGAATATCATTACACACTTTCTACTTCAAAATTTCTCATTTAATTTAATGCATTACTTGCCATTTTTGTAATTATTAGTGAAATTCACTAGCAATTTTTGAGTGAAAATTGTTTCTATTTTGTTTTTCCATTTGTAATAAAAATGATAAAAGCACATCAAAATAAAAAATGATAATATAAAAGCTAATTCAAAACATTAATAAATACTATATAATAATACTAAAATAAGGCTAAAATAAAATAAAAATTTGATTTAAAAAGTTTAACGTGAAATACTAAAATTACTAAAATGGGAATAAAAATAAATTAAAGTATGTTTTACAAGAAAATGTAATTTCATGCTTTCTACTTTAAAGTTTCCATTACTTGCCATTTTTTTTTAATTCTTAGTGAAATTTACTAGCAATTTCTAAGTAAAAATTGTTTCTAGACAAGATTTTTGTATGTAATAAAAATGATAAAAGCATACATCAAAATAGCTAAAACTTGCAGTAAAATAAAAATGAAAAAAAAAAAGATCATATAAAAGCTAATTCAAAACATTAATAAATGCTACATAAATAATACAAAAATAAAGCTAAAATAAAATTGTATGTTTTTTTTAAAGTTTAATTTGAAAACTGAAATTTAAATACTAAAATCAAAATATAAATAAAAATAGATTAAATCTAAATAGAAATTTAGGTATTTAAAAAAAGCAAAGATTATTGTTACTTGCCATTTTTTGTACTATTAGTGAAATTTACTAGCATTTACTAGCAAAAAATGATAATATAAAAGCTAATTAAAAACATTAATAAATACTGTATAAATAATACTAAAATTAAAATAAAATAAAAATTTGATGACAAAAATGTAAATAATATAATTACGTAAATGGAAATAAAAATGAAAATAAATTAAAGCTAAATAGAAATTTAGGTATTTAATTAAAAAAAAAAACAAAAAAAAAAAACATTTTATGCTTTCTACTTCAAAATGTCCTGTTTAATTCAATGTTACTTGCCATTTTCTGTAATTATTAGTAAAAATTTACTAGCAATTTCTGAGTAAAAACTGTTTCTAGACCAGATTTTTTTCGGTGTTTAGCTTTAACTGATCTTTATTTCCATGTTAGTAATTTTAGTTTTAAGTTAAGGTTTTTTAAAACTTTTTAAAATATTTTTATCACATTTTTTCAGCCTTATTTCAGTATTATTTATATAGTATTTATTATTGTTTTGAATTACCTATTTTGATATGTTTGGATTTTTGACATCAAAGTAGTTAAAACTTACAGTAAAATTAAAATGCAAAAATGATATAAAATAATAATAATAATGCTAAAACATCATTGCTATTTTTAAAAAAAAAGGATTAACAGCAGAAGCAATGACATTTATAGCTTTAGACATGTTGAAAAATAAATATAGTTGCTCTTTTTTTCTAAATTAAATGTGCTCATTGTGAGGCTTTGCGTCTCTGTGATGCATTTTTGACGTGTGAATGTTTTAAGATGCTTTCGGTGTAATTTTAGACATCTTGTGTCTATGCACACCCTCTCGCGCGTCTCTGTTTGGTATCATTTTCTTACCACCAGCTTGAACACGAGATTAAATCGCATGTGTGCCAATTCTGTCTCTGCGTGGCTTCACGGAGGTAATGAAAAGCTGCTTCTGGCCTTGCGTCGCAGGTCTCGTAAAGACCGTTTCACGCAGCTGGAGGCAAATTAACCCGCATGTCGAGAAAACGACGTCAGGAAACATTTCCCAAAACCTGTCAGGTGATTGGAACGAATGTCACAACACCGGCGTTAAATTAGCGTGAGCCAGGAGTAATCAGAAATGCTGCCTTATCTTCAAGAAGAGCCTAGAATTTAATGACGACAAACTGTTCTTGCACGCTCAAACCGGACCTGCTCGACGAGGCAAATCCATAAATTCACAATTCCTACATTTATAGCAGCGGCTGTATTAATAGCTGAAGCTGTGCCTCCGTCACTCCTCGCTCTATTACACCTCCAGAGAGACGAGAGCTATTCTTATCCTGATGAACAATGCTTTGTTCTGTGTGATCTCACATGAGCTAAGAAAACCCTACCTCATGTCTGTCAGCGTGTTGTTTTACCATTATTTATGTCGTACTGTAGAACTGATTCATATTTTCAAAGCTTTTATTTGTATATTTTCAGTTTTCATTTTAATTTCACTTCAAATCTTAGTGATTTTGTGTCATCATTTTATTTTTAATAGTTTTTTCAGATTTATTTCAATGAATGAAATCTATTTTAAATCATTTTAATTAACATTAACAACACTGATGCACAATATTCTGATAAAATACCAGTTTATTTGTTTAGAGATGTTAATTAATTACTGGCATTTTGTTTGTTTTTTTCCTTTTATTATATATATTTCTCGCAATTTAGACTTTTTTTCTTGCAATTTTAAGGAGTTGAGATTTTTTTTTTTTTTTTTTGCATAATTAAAAATCAACTTTTTATCTCACAGTTCTGCCTTTTTTCTAGCAATTGCAAGTTTATATTTCACAGATTTCTCAGAATTACAAGCTTATATCTCACAATTTTGCCTTTATGTCTCAGAACTGTAAGGAAATAAGTACAAATTGCGAGAGATAAACTCAAAAAAGTCAGAATTCTGAGTTTACATATCGCATTTGACTTTTTTCAGTTTCACAATTCTGGCTTTTTTTTTCTTGCAGTTTGCAAGGTTATATTTCACAAATGTGCCTTTTTTTTCAGAACTGCAAGTTTAAATCTTATAATTGTGTGATTGTAATTGTGCCTTTTTATCTCACAGTTCTGCCAATCTCATATTGGCAATATCTCATAATTCTGGCTTTATATTTCAAAACTGTGAGAAAAAAGTCTGAATTGGGAGATAAAAATTTTCATTTGCAGGCAAAAAAAGTCTAATTCAGAAATAAAAAAAATTTAATTGCATTATTGTAATTGCGACTATTTCACAATTTTTTCCTTGCAATTGCAAGTTTATATCTTGCAAGTTTGCTTTTTTTCTCAGAATTGCACGTTTATATCTCATAATTCTACCTTTTAGAACTGTGAGGAAGAAAATCAGAAGGTAAAAACTCAGATTTGCAAGAAAAAATGTCAGAATTCTGAGTTTACATATCGAAATTCAACATTTTAAATTGTGTGATTGTAATTGTGAATTTTTTTTTTTTTTTTTTTTTTTTTTTTTTTTGGTGTCAGAATTGCAAGGTAAAAGCTCAACTTTGCAAGAAAAACTCTGAATTCTAATTCAGAAATTCTTTTCATTGTAAGCAAGCAAAGACTTCTTTCTCGCAATTGCAAGTTTATATCTCACAAATTTGCTTTTTTTCTCAGAATTGCAAATTTATATCTCATACTTCTGAACTGCCAGATTAAAAACTCAGATTTGCAAGAAAAAAGTCAGATTTCTGAGTTTACATATCGAAATTAAACGTTTTAAAGGGTGTGATTGTAATGGTGACTTTTTTTTTATCTCACATTACTGCCTTTTTTCTCGCAATTGAGTTTATATGTCCCAAATTTGCTTTTTTTTCAGAATTACAAGTTTATATCTCATAATTTTAGCTTTGTATCTCAAAATTAGAATTTCAAGATGATAACTCAGATTTGCAAAAAAAAATCAGATGTCTGAGTTTATATATCACAATTCAATGTTTTAAATAATGTGATTGTAATTGTGAGTTTTTGTCTCATAATTCTGCCTTATTTCCTCGGAATTGCAAGTTTATATCTCATAATTGTAGCTTTATATCTCTGAACTGCAAGAAAAATGTCAGAATTGCAAGATAGATAACTCAGATTTGCAAGGAAAAGCGTTTTAAATTGTCTGATTGTAATTGTGACTTTTTGTCTTACAAACCTGACTTTTTTCTTGCAATTTTCAAGTTTATGTCTCACAAATGTGCTTTTTTCTCAGAATTGCAAGTTTATATCTCATAATTCTGCCAGAATTGCAAATTTCTACCTATCTCATAACTGGCTTTGTATCTCAGAATGAAGAAAAGATACAATGTCAAGATATAAGTACAGAACTGCGAAAAAGTCAGAAGTCTGAGTTGCATTGCAACTTTTCATATTGCATAATTGTTAATTCAACATTTTAACAATTCTGACTTTTTTTTATGCAATTGCCAGTTTATGTCTTACGATTTAGCTTTTTTCCTCAGAATTGCAAGTGTATATCTAACAATTCTGTGTGCTTCAAAATAGCAAGAAAAAAGTCAGAAGTCAGAATTACCTTTATATTTTTGTATACATTGGCAGAACCAAGTTTCCATTAGTTTCAGAGTTGAAAAGATGTCATTAGTGCAATTGAAATAAATGGGAGTTTGAGTTAAGTATATCTTTTTTTTGGAATCGGAATCGCTCGCTGTAGCTCCAGTTGATCTGTAGACATGAAAATCCAGACTAATTGTGTCGCAAGTAGAGCAGGTGAAGATAAAACAGTGAAACACTGTCATGATCAGTGATGATACCAGACTATCACATGACTAAACTCAGGCCGCACCACAGCGATGATGTGTGATGTCTCGCCGGTACGTCACAGCCGTGCTGAAGCAGCACACGCAGGACAGCCGTCAGGTGTTCATCATGTCATTTAAGTGTAGACGAGCTGATAAACAGACCGCTGACTCACACAGGTACACGCTACAGCTACAGTACTTCCTCTTATGGGTTGTGTTTGGTGGTTTTCAGGTCTCAGAACTTTGTTCTGGTTTTTGCATATGCTCTTTGAGACAATGAAGGGGAACACGCAGGTTTGAGTGTGAATGAAGTTCTTTGTTTACTTGAATGAAAAGCACGCAAGGTTTGTTAAACACTTGTGTGTGTGTGTGTGTGTGTATATGAAACAGTGCTGAGGTCAGTTTAATTACCGGAGACCAGAGCAAAGTCCCAGAGACTTACTCATTTCCTCATTCCTGCTGTTTCGCTGCTCTTTGTCTCTAAACATTTGTGTTCTTGTGTTTTGGTGATTTTAATGAAGCAATTTTGTATCTTTATATCTCACAGTGTGGCTTACAATGGCAGCTTTGTTTCTCATTTTTGTGTTAAATCACTGTGTTTCTTTTTTTAAACTATTGCAGAACTATTTTGTACTTTTTTTTTTTTCCTTCCTTTAGTTGAGTATAAGGTGTTTGTTCAAATCACTAGTATATTTATTCTTTCTTTTTCTTTCATTCTTTCTTTCTTTCTTTCTTTCTTTTTTTATTACCCATTTATCCAATATGTCTAATTTATGCAATTCGTTTAATATTTTATTTGAGTATTTATTTATCTCATTATTTTTTATTTCTTTGTCCAAATCTAATTTAATTTAATTTAATTTAATTTAATTTAATTTAATTTATTTATTTTATTTTTTTTTTTTTTATCAATTTATGTAATATGTCTAATTTATCTAATTTGTCTAATATTTTATTTGGGTGTTTATCTATTTATTTGTATTTATTATTATTATTTTTTTTTTTTAAAATTTGATTGAATGAATATCAGAGAGAAAGAGATTTTTATTTCTTTTAGGACAAAGAAATAGAAATAAAAATGTCTAGATAAATAGGAAAATAAAAAGAATAAATAGAAAAATTAAAAAAAAAAAAAAAAAAAAAAAAAAAAAAAAAAAAATATATATATATATATATATATATATATATATATATATATATATATATATATATATATATATATATGAATTATTAATTCTGTTTCTTAAAAATCTCTTTCTCTCCTATATTCATTCGTTTTTTAATTTTTTTATTTATTCTTTTTATTTACCTATTCAATTACCTAATTTATTTGATTTGCCTAATATTTTATTTAGTTATTTATCTAGTTATTAATATATTTTATTTCTTGGTCCAAAAAATAAATAAATAATATCTTTCTCGCCTTTATTTATTTATTTATTTATTTAATTATTTGTTCATTCATTCATTCATTTTTTTTATTTTTCTATTTATTCTTTTTATTTACCTATATGTCTAATGTGTCTAAAATTTTATTAGATATTTATTTATCAAAATATTTTTTAAATATTTCCAAGTCCAAAAAAAATTTAAATGTCTTTATCTATTTTTGTTTTAACTTTTATTTATTTATCCATTTATTCGTTTAGACTATCTATTCTTATTTATTTATCTATTTATCTTTTTTGTATCTTTTTTTTTACCCATTTATCTATGTAATATTTATTTATTTCATTGTTCAATCACTTTTTCTCTCCTTTATTTATTTTAGTTAGTTAGTTAGCTGGTTATTCAACTTTATTTTTCAATTAATAATTGTATTATGTATCTGTTTTTTATTTTTTTAAGTAAATGTGTGCATGTTTTGTTACATCTTTTTGTAGACACGTATATCAGCAAATGAACTTTAACACCTCAACTCTGTATTTAGTTTAACTAAGGGGTGTGTGTGTGTGTGTCTGATAAAAGAGACCACAGTGATGACAGACCTCTGCTAAATGTGACAGCACTGTCTGAAATGTGAGTCCACATTGGTGTTGTGTGTGTTTGTGTGTGTGTGTATGTGTGTGGGTGGGTCAGGTTTTGCCTATTGTGAGAACTAAATGTCTCCACAAGGATAGTTAAACCTGAAATCAGTTACACTGAGGAAGAAGAAAGAAAAACTAGTTGAGAAATGTATGGATAATGATTTCAGGAGAATATAAAACTGTTGATACTGTATACAATATCATTAGCTTAGTATAAAACAGTGTAAGTCAATGGAAAGTCCCAACTATGATAGGAAAGTGTTTCACACAGCAGACCGTGTCAGTCTCAAACAGTCGTTGACCAGCTGTGTGTGCATGTGTTTAGTGTTACTGTGACTTTAACACGCTTGTGTCGTGTGTTTGTTTGCCCTGTTGCCTTTGTGATGTGCGTTTGCTCATAGCTGAAGTGTGTTTACAGGTAATACGGTTTCCTATTTGTATTATCTGCGTGTGTGTGTTTTTCAGACTCTGGTATCATGTTACACCATTCATGGCCAGTCAGTCACAGATCAAACTCATAGTCTTTCCTGTTCACCTGTGACATCACATCAGGGAGGCCACAACCTCTTAAAACCAGCACACACACACAGTTTCTCACACTCTCGCTCAGAGTCTGACGGGATCTGGAGGAGCTGTTCTTACGGGAATACTGCTAGGATTGAGTGTCAGTATGCCGGGCGGCGTTTGGTGAGGTGAAGTTTAATTACAGACTATCAGCTGACTTGTATGTTTGTGTGAATCATCTAAAACACAGCTAGTGTTGAGATTTGGCCATTTTGAGTAAATGTTGTGTAAAACAGATTTTGTAGGCTTGTGTGCATCTCAGTTGCATTTTGCTGCTTTCTGTTGCCACTGATTGACTGATATTGTACAACTATTTCTGCTAAAGCTGACAGTCTTGTATGTAAAGATAAGGATTGTGTTTGTTTTGTTTGAGGCAGTGCTTGTATTTGTCGTCACGCTTTTATCTCTTTGGCTTGTTTGGATTGTATGCATAGATTAACATATTTAGAAGTAATTTGTTCACAAATCTTTTTTGTGAACGACGCAAAGATTTTAGGGTGGAACATTTGTTTATTCATTTAGCAGAGGCTTTTATCCATTGCAGTTTGTCATAGAGTCAAACTTTGTCGTAGGATACAATGCCAGGTTTAGAAAAAAATATTAAAAAATAAATAAATAAAAATAAAATGAATAGACAAATTAAAATTAGTGGTGAAATGAAATGCAGAAAAAAAAATAATAATTGTATTTATTATTTTAGGGTGGAACATTTCTGTTTATTTATTTACAATGCCAGGTTTAGAAATAAAATAAAATAAATACATAGAAATTAAAATTAGAGGTAAAATTAAATGTAGTAATGTAGTAAAAATATTAATAATTGTAATTATTATTTTAGGGTGGAACATTTCTGTTTATTTGTTTAGCAGAGGCTTTTATCCAGAGCGATTTGTCAAAGTCAAAAATTGCCATAGTATACAATGCCATAATTAGCAAAAAAAATAAAATAAAAAAATGGAAATAAATAAAAATAAGAATAAAAATAAATAGATACATAGAAATTAAAATTAGTGGTGAAATGAAATGCAGTAAAAATATTAATAATTGTAATTATTATTTTAGGGTGGAACATTTGTTTATTCATTTAACATAAGAGGCTTTTATCGAGAGCGATTTGTCATGAAGTCAAAAATTGTCATGGTGTACAATGCCAGGTAAAGTAAAAATAAAATAAAATAAAATAAAATAAAATAAAATAAAATAAAATAAAATAAAATAAAATAAAATAAAATAAAAATTAGTGGTAAAATGAAATGCAGTAAAAATATGAATAATTGTAATTATTATTTTAGGGTGGAACGTTTGTTTATTTATTTAGCAGAGGCATTTATCCAGAGCTATTTAAAGTCATAAAGTCAAAAATTGTCAGTATACAATGCCAGAATTAGCAAAAATTATTAAAAAAATAAAAATAAATAAACACATAGAAATTAAAATTAGTAGTGAAATGTAGAAAAAATATTATTATTTTATATAACAATAATAACAATAATAACAATAATAACAATAATAATAATAATAATAATAATAATAATAATAATAATAATAATATTTTTATTATTATTATTATTATTATTATTATTATTATTATTATTATATGAATGTTAAAGGAAAAGTGCATCTTGCATTTCTGTATTGTCCCCATTTAAATGAGCTTCCTAGTTCACTTCAACTAGATTTTTTGGTCAGTTTAAAATGATCCATGTGGTAAATGACAAATATTTCATGTCGCCTCTGTGTAGCCATTAACGTCAGCTCATAAAACCTCCATGTTTAATAATAATAAAACGATTTGAGGAAAACTTTTAAATAGTTTTAAATGGAGAATAACATGTCACACCGCAGCACATGTCAGCTTACCAAAAGCAGTTCATATTAACAGGATACAAACCAAAAATAATACAGTCTGTCCAGTATTACATAATCCTGGTTTATTGAGTCGAGGTGTCAGGACTGATGTCAGAGCCTCTGCACAGAATCATACGCTTTTTACAAGGCTGTTTTTGGCTTGTTGGCACCTTTCGGAAATGAAAACTCAAGAACATTCAGTTATGTTTCCGTTTGTGCTGTTTAATAAGGGAATAATCACTATTATTGCTCGTAAAAGGGTGGTGATTTGATCTTTTGCTCACCACGGCTGCATTTGAATTTTATTAAAAATACACTAAAAACTATAAAAATTGTGATATATTATTGCAATTTAAAATAACGGCTTTCTATGTGAATACATGTTAAATTGTAATTTATTCCTGTGATCAAATCTGAATTTTCAGCATCATTACTTCAGTCTTAAGCGTCACATGATCCTTCAGAAGTCATTCTAATATGCTGATTTGCTGCTCAAGAAAGATGTTTTTCTATTATCAAAGTTGACAACAGATATGCTGCTTCATATTTTTGCAGAAACCATGCTACAGTTTATATAAATAATACATGTAGTAGTCTGAATCAGATGGTGTTTTCTTCCTGCCTTAGCTGTTTTTTCCTGCTGTGTCCTAGTTTCATCTAAATACTATTAAGAGAAGATTGGTGGTAATTTGGCAAATCTAATTATGCTTTCAGTTTCATTCCAGCAACCCCTGCGGTTGATGTGCGTTAGCCCCTCCCCTTCTCACCAGCTCACTAGCTCTGATTGGTTGTGTGTTTCAGATTTAGCCACGCCCACAGCTGAAGATGTCAGACAATGGGGAAGTAGAAGACAAGCCACCAGCTCCACCCATGAGAAACACAAGCACCATGATTGGCTCGTCCGGTAAAGACTCAGGCCCGCTGAATCACGGCTCCAAACCTCTGCCGCCCAACCCGGAGGACAAGAGGAGAAAAGAAGGCTTCATCCGATCCATACTTACCGGAGGAGGAGACAAGAGTGAGTGACAGGCTTTGCTACTAACTAGTATTGATATCTATAGGGGAATCTTCAATAGGGGAAAACCATCAGAAAGCTTCAGGGTCAAAGGTCACGATAAGCACAAACCATCTGTTTAGCAAAGAGCGACTTAATGACTCTTTGAGGTTTTTGATTCAAAACAGTGAACACACTTCTGTCATTTCTCCTTAGTTTGTGGCACCAGATTCTCACACGTTCTCAGTGTATAACACGCGTCTCCAAACACCTGTGCGTCCACACGTGTCTCCGTGTCAAGCGTTCGCCTCACTCATGTGTTATGAGCAGCTTGTCTTTGAGGAGGCCTGTTTTGTGTTAATTACCAGCCCGTTAGCACATCATTAATATTAAAGACCCTGCCTGGCTTCAGCACAGAGCAAATGAGGACGTTTATAATGAGCATTAGCAGCATCCGCACACATGAGTGACACAGAGGAACTGGAGCAGATATATTATGATGATGACTTTATGAAAATCAACACTGATGCAAAAAACTTATGAGCTAACTAGTGTTAGATACTTGCACTTAAAAAAAGATTCTCAAAAACTAGGATTTGGTTTGTTGTTTTATAGGAATATTTCAGATAGATACCCTGGTGAAAAAACCAGCATATACTGGTAGGTATGTTTTGATGCTGGAATGCTGGTTAGGTAGGTTTTGATGCTGATTTAAGCTGGTCCTTTGCTGGTTCATGCTGGTCCTTGACCAGCAACATGACCAGCAAAAACCAGCAAAGGACCAGCTAAAACCAGCATCAAAACATACCTACCAGTATATGCTGGTTTTTTCACCAGGGTAGAAAAAAATACAATTATGAATATATAAAATGAATATATTTCTCTTTATCTGTCTGTCTGCAATGGTAATTAGCCTATAAAATGCTACGAAGATACTAGCAGCATGCTAAACATGCCAGTACATTTTAACAATGTGCTACAACATGCAATCAACATTTTTAAAACATGCTAGCGGGATGTAAAAAAATGCTACAAACTAGAAACATGCTAGCTGCATTTTAAAACATGTTAGTAATGTTAAATCATGCTTACAATGTATTAAAATAGGCTACTAGCATATTAGCAATGTTGTAGAACATGCTAGCAACATGTTAAACATTAGTAATATTAAATCATTCTTACAATGTGTTAAAACAGGCTGCTAGCATTTAAGCAACGTTTTAAAACATGCTACCAACATGTTAAAACATGTTAGAAATGTGGTAAAAAGGCTACTTAGCATGTAAGCAACATTCTAAAATGTTAGCAACATGTTAAAACATGCTATCAAGTTAAATCATGTTAATGTAGTAAATCAGGCTACTAGCATGTTAGCAACATTCTAAATCATAACAACATGTTAAAACATGTTAGTAATGTGTTAAATCATGCTAATGATGTTGAAACAGCTGCTACCATGGGAGCAACATTCAAAACATGCTAGCAACATGCTGGCAACATATTGATGTGGTAAATCATACCAACAATGTGTTAAAACGTGCTACTAGCATGTTAGCAACATGTTAAAACATGCTAGCAATTGGTTAAATCATGCTAGCAACATGTTAAACATTAGTAATATTAAATCATTCTTACAATGTGTTAAAACAGGCTGCTAGCATTTAAGCAACGTTTTAAAACATGCTACCAACATGTTAAAACATGTTAGAAATGTGGTAAAAAGGCTACTTAGCATGTAAGCAACATTCTAAAATGTTAGCAACATGTTAAAACATGCTATCAAGTTAAATCATGTTAATGTAGTAAATCAGGCTACTAGCATGTTAGCAACATTCTAAATCATAACAACATGTTAAAACATGTTAGTAATGTGTTAAATCATGCTAATGATGTTGAAACAGCTGCTACCATGGGAGCAACATTCAAAACATGCTAGCAAAATGCTGGCAACATATTGATGTGGTAAATCATACCAACAATGTGTTAAAACGTGCTACTAGCATGTTAGCAACATGTTAAAACATGCTAGCAATTGGTTAAATCATGCTAACAACATGTTAAAACAGGCTACTAGAATGATAGCAACATTCTAAAACATGTTAACAACATATTAAAACATATCAGTAATGTGTTAAATCATGTTAACAATATGTTAAATCAGGCCACTAGCATGTTAGCTGCATTCTAAAACATGCTAGCAACATGTTAAAACCTCCTAGTAATATATTAAATCATGCTAACGACGTGTTAAAACAGCTACTGCCATGGAAGCAACATTCAAAACATGCTAGCAACATGTTGATGTGGTAAATCATACTAACAACATTAAAATGGGCTACTAGCATGTTAGCAACATGCTAGCAACATATTAAAACATATCAGTAATGTTAAATCAGGCCACTAATATGTTAGCTGCGGTCTAAAACATGTTAGCAACATGTTAAACATTAGTAATATTAAATCATTCTTACAATGTGTTAAAACATGCTAGCAATTGGTTAAATCATGCTAACAACATGTTAAAACAGGCTACTAGAATGATAGCAACATTCTAAAACATGTTAACAACATATTAAAACATATCAGTAATGTGTTAAATCATGTTAACAATATGTTAAATCAGGCCACTAACATGTTAGCTGCATTCTAAAACATGCTAGCAACATGTTAAAACCTCCTAGCAATGTGTTAAATCATGTTAACAGTGTGTTAAAGCAGGCTAATAGCATGTTAGCATTGTTCTAAAACATGCTAGCAACATGTTAAAACATGTTAATGTGTTAAATCATATTAACAATGTGTTAAAACGGGCTATTAGCATGTAAGCAACATTCTAAAATGTGCTAGCAACATGTTAAAACGTATTAGCTGTGTTCTGAAATATGTAGCAACATGTTAACATGTTAGTAATGTGTTAAATCATGTTAACAGTGCATTAAAACAGGTTACTAGCATGTAAACAGCGTTCTAAAATGTGCTAGCATGTTAGCTAACATGTTAGCTGCATTCTTTAACTTAGCATTGCGCTAAGACATGTTAGCAATGTGTTAAAACAGGCTACTAGCATGTAAGCAACTTTCTAAAATGTGCTAACAACATGTTAAAACAATAGCTGGATTTTAAAAGTAGCAACATATTAAAACATGTTAGCAAAATGTTAACGTTAGTAATGTGTTAAATGATGTTAGCAATGTGATAAAACAGGCTACTAACATGTAAGCAACATTCTATCAACATGCTAGCAACATGTTGAAACATTAGCTGTGTTCCAAAAGATGTTAGCAACATGTTAAAGCATGTAAATAATGTTTGAAAACATGCTAAGAATGTGTTAAAACAGGCTAGTAGCATGTAAACAACATTCTAAAACATGCTGACATGTTAAAACATGTAAAGTGTTAAATCATGTTAACAATGTGTTAAAACGGGTTACTAACATGTAAGCAACATCCTAAAACATTAGCTGTGCTCCAAAATGTGTAGCAAAATGTTTAAACATGCTAGCACCATGTTAAAACATGTAAGCAACATATTAAAATGTTAGTAATGATGTTAAATCATGTTAACAATGTGTATATAAAGGGTACTAGCATGTAAACAAGGTTCTAAAACAAGGTAAAATGTATCCATATGTTAAAACATGCTAGCAATGTGTTAAATCATGTTAACAATCTGTTAAGACATGCTGTTAACATGCTAGCAGCATGTTAAAACATTATCAAAATGTTAGTAATGTGTTAAGTCATGCTAACCATGTTAAAATTGGCTACTAGCATGTTAGCAACATTCTAAAACATGTTGGCAACATGTTAAAACATGCTAGTAATTTGTTAAATCATGTTAATAATGTACTAAGAAATGCTGCTAACATGCTAGCAATGTGTTAAAACGTTAGCAACATGTTAAAATGTAAGAAACGTTAGCAACATGTTAAAACATGTAAATAATGTTTGAAAACATGCTAAGAATGTGTTAAAACAGGCTAGTAGCATGTAAACAACATTCTAAAACATGCTGACATGTTAAAACATGTGAAGTGTTAAATCATGTTAACAGTGTGTTAAAATGGGTTACTAACATGTAAGCAACATCCTAAAACATTAGCTGTGTTCCAAAATGTGTAGCAAAATGTTTAAACATGCTAGCACCATGTTAAAACATGTTAGCAACATATTAAAATGTTAGTAATGATGTTAAATCATGTTAACAATGTGTATATAAAGGGTACTAGCATGTAAACAAGGTTCTAAAACAAGGTAAAATGTATCCATATGTTAAAACATGCTAGCAATGTGTTAAATCATGTTAACAATCTGTTAAGACATGCTGTTAACATGCTAGCAGCATGTTAAAACGTTATCAAAATGTTAGTAATGTTAAGTCATGCTAACCATGTTAAAATTGGCTACTAGCATGTTAGCAACATTCTAAAACATGTTGGCAACATGTTAAAACATGCTAGTAATTTGTTAAATCATGTTAATAATGTACTAAGAAATGCTGCTAACATGCTAGCAATGTGTTAAAACGTTAACAACATGTTAAAATGTAAGAAACGTTAGCAACATGTTAAAACATGTAAATAATGTTTGAAAACATGCTAAGAATGTGTTAAAACAGGCTAGTAGCATGTAAACAACATTCTAAAACATGCTGACATGTTAAAACATGTGAAGTGTTAAATCATGTTAACAGTGTGTTAAAATGGGTTACTAACATGTAAGCAACATCCTAAAACATTAGCTGTGTTCCAAAATGTGTAGCAAAATGTTTAAACATGCTAGCACCATGTTAAAACATGTTAGCAACATATTAAAATGTTAGTAATAATGTTAAATCATGTTATCAATGTGTATATAAAGGGTACTAGCATGTAAACAAGGTTCTAAAACATGTAGCAACAAGGTAAAATGTATCCATATGTTAAAACATGCTAGCAATGTGTTAAATCATGTTAACAATCTGTTAAGCCATGTTGTTAACATGCTAGCAGCATGTTAAGACGTTATCAAAATGTTATGTGTTAAGTCATGCTAATCATGTTAAAACTGGCTACTAGCATGTTAGCAATATTATAAAACATGTTGGCAACATGTTAAAACATGCTAGTAATGTGTTAAATCATGTTAACAATGTAAGAAATGCTGCTAACATGCTAGCAATGTGTTAAAACATGTTAGCAACACGTTAAAGCGTAAGAAACGTTAGCAACATGTTAAAACATGCATGCTGCGATAACCTGTCTGTCTGTATATTTTTCTGATGTTTTACTTCAAGCTTTAAAACTACTACTTCAAAGTGAAAGCCAGGCTTTCTAAAGCCAACATCAACATTTTAAAATCCCTATTTAAAGGGGTCATCGGATGCAAACTTCACTTTTACATGTTGTTTGAACATTAATGTGTGTTGGCAGTGTATGTACAAATCTACCCTATAATGATAAATATCCATGCAGTGGTTTTTAATTAATCTGTAAAAATAATATCCCCTTTTTCAAATCGAGCCATTCTCAGATGCCTGTCATTGTGGCATCACACCAACAGAGGCCACTCCCACCATAGTTGATTGACATGAGCTCTTACCTTAGACCAGCTGTCACAGTCCAGTAACTTTCCTTGTTTCGATGCTGGAGCAGGGGTATAAGTTACACAAGAATATCTCCGACTGAGCGATTGAGGTGTTGTGTTGCTGGATGTAATAATGAACATAGTGGTCGTCATCTGAGCCCTGAAGATGCAGTGGATTACTTTTGTTTGTGAATGGAATGCGCCTCCCGATCTACATATATCCGTCTATGTTTGCCAGTGTTGGGCACGTACCTTTAAAAAAGTAATTAGTTATAGTTACTAGTTACTTCTCACAAATAGTAACTGAGTTAGTAACAGAGTTACATCATTATAAAAGTAACTAATTACCAGGGAAAGTAACTATTGTGTTGCTTTTTTAAAAATAAATAAATAAATAAATATATTAAATAACTTGGATGACCCCAATATTAAATATGAAATTTTAATGAAATTAATTACATTTTTAGTTTACTCACCAGACTAATATTAAATATCTGATATAATATTATAATTACAATTAGCATTCAACTTTAGCCATTAGAACTTTAGTAATTAGAATAACCATGTATGAATGCATGTTTGTCATGTTGACTGAACTTAGGACTGGTGGTGATATTGTTTGTAATTTAGTGTTTCCATAAACGTCTTGTTACTACCACGAATTCTACTATTAATAACAATATTAAACACACTAAGGTTTAATGAGCTGCTGGGTTCATGAATATTAATCACGTTGTCTGCGTTCGCTCTAACTGATTTGCTGTAATCAAAACAGGGACGATAATAGGTGAGCGCCAGCCAATGAGATTGCTGTTTGCATATTAGTTCCGCCTACTACCGGAGAAACCAGCAGTTCTTAAAAGCTGAATTATTCGAAAGGAGCTCCGTTATTTTGAGAGGAAAATACACCAAAGAATATCGTTTACACGTAGCGCGTCAGTTCTGCATGGTATAAGACTCTGTCGCTCTGTATCTTTCTTTGGGTGTGTGAGACAAAGTGACGGCTAGTCATGTGCCTTCACACTAGAGTTTACAGCTCATCAAATACAGGTACACTGCGCATCCATTCAGATGAACTGAAAAATAAAATGATAATAATATTATAATAAATGATAGTAACGGCATATTTTATTGGCAGTAATGGTAACGGCGTTGTAACGTAGGAAACAGTAATTCGTTTGACTACTCGTTACTAAAAAAATAATGCCGTTAGTAACGCCGTTTATTTATAACGCCGTTATTCCCATCACTGATGTTCGTACGAATCATTCGTGATCCAGCTTCACTTACAGCAGAAGTGAGTATAAGCGTTTTTTTTATGAATCTTTGCGATCGCCTTTCCTTATAACGTGGTAGTTAGGAAGTTTAGCAGCTAAACGCGGCTAAATGCGGCTTAAAGTAAACAAGATCGTCACTCCACAGAGAGAAGAGAGGGGCGGGGTGAGCAAAGCTCATTTGCATTTAAAGGAACAATCCCTTAGAATGAGATGATTTTTGCAGAGCTCATTTTGACAAAAAGGGTGTTGTTTTACAAAACCATTGAGAATTTTTAATCAAAGTATATTAGAGACTTTTCATTAAGACCCTAAAGAATCATATCAACTTGTGGAAAATGGGCATCCGATGACCCCTTTAAAATATAATTTCAAAAACATTTTTAATACAATAGTTTCTCATTATTCTGTACTATATCTGTCAAAGAGACTAAATGAAAAACATGTTGTATGTTTACAATAAATATTTGAATCATGTTTAACCCTCCCTTAACTGTTATTCTCTTCTTTCACTCAACTGTGACTCCGCCCCATCTTCATCTTCAGCCAATAAGAAGAAGGAGCGTCCGGAGATCTCTCTGCCGTCGGATTTCGAGCACACCATCCATGTTGGCTTTGACGCCGTCACTGGAGAGTTCACTGTAAGTCTGAGCAAAGATGTTTTCCTGCAGGATGACCACTGTCTGTGTTAAAAAACAATTCTATTTATACCTTCAAACATTGACATATGCATATATTTCTATGTTATTGGACTCACTTTTTGTGACTCCATATTTGATTGTGTATATGGATAGTTTAAGACAGTTAAGTGAGGTTTTTTATCCAACCACTGGAAACAAAATATTGACTTTTTGACAACTTTTAGGACAAATTATGGCCAAATCTAAATGTGAAATTCAAAAAGAACCTGTAAAATGAGTAAACTCCACTTAATTATAAATAGAAAGCAAGCAAAGAAGGACAAACAGAAAGAAAAGATGTTCATTTCTAGACTAGCAGCAGTTTGACATGAGCAACCCAAGCAGAAAGAATAAACCAGACTCGCAGAATTAACCTCGGGGTTCAGATCTGTCTTCCTCTTTACATCTGGTTTATTATATTTGATAAGATATTAAATGAGCTGTGCTCTTTTCCTGATCCCTAAATCAGCTGTATGTTTCCTCCGTGTGACTCTGAGTTGAGTTCAGTGTGTGTAATGAGTGTTAATGAGAGCCGCTGGGTCAGAACCACGTCGCCTCGCCAGTAGAGACGCTCAAATTACTTCAGTCCATTAGACCTTAAACTGACGTCTGTGGTCCTGCAGTGTGTCTTTACCACTAACACACTCAGTCTGATCACTATGACACCGTATTTATTTGTCTGTCAGGTTTATCATTGCTTTTGGCACAGGCGTGCTTTAGAAAGCCTGATTGCCATAGACTGATTACTGTGGTTTACACTCTGCTTGTTTTTGTGGCTTTCTATGTAGGGCATGCCGGAGCAGTGGGCACGGTTACTCCAGACGTCCAACATCACCAAACTTGAGCAGAAGAAGAATCCTCAGGCCGTTCTGGACGTGCTTAAATTCTACGATTCGAAAGAAACGACCAACAGCCAGAAATACATGAGCTTTACAGGTGTGATACACACTTCCATATTACAGCTATAGCAGTGTAGATGTGTATGTATGTAATTCTAAAAGAAAATGGAAAAATTAACTTAACTGAGCTTGTGTATATATATATTGTATGCTTATATTGTATAAATATACATATGTAAACATATTCTTTAAAAAATGTATAAAATAAAAATATATAGAGAGAATAAAATAAATACATTTAAAATAAATGCAAATAAATAAAATATATATGTATATATGTATATATATATGTATGTATATGTATGTATGTGTGTGTGTATATATATATATATATATATATATATATATATATATATACACATACACACACACACACACACACACACACACACACACACACACACACACACACACATATATATATATACACACATACATATACTTACATATATACATACACATACTTATATACATACACATAAAATTATATACACACTGGAATGCACATACAATGAACATATATTAATTGTAATTATGTAGCATGATATCAATATAAGGTATGTATGTAATGTATATAATTTTTACATTTTTAATTTATTATATATTATTTACATTTTATATATAAAATTAATATGTATAAATAGTATAAAATAAATAAAAAATTATAGACTAATTGTATACTTATATCACACACATATATATATATATATATATATATATATATATATATATATATATATATATTTTTTTTTTTTTATTACAGTACTAATATGAAGTTATATAAAATTGATATACACACACACACACACACACACAAACAGTAATTGTATATATAAATTTAAATTTTATAGCATAATATAAATATATTAATTTAAAATGTGCATATCTTGATTTGATTTGATTTGATTTTTTTTCCATTCGTGACAGATGAGCAAAACAAAACAAATAACTCTTTCATAAAACCAAGCTTCATTTGATTTCGTCTAACAATTTATATAAATTTATATAAAATTAATATATAAACACAAACAGTAATTGTATATATTAATTTTAATTTTACAGCATAATATAAATATATATATATATATATATATATATATATATATATATATATATATATATATATATATTATTTTTTTATTTATTTTTTTTATTATATATTACTTACATTTTACATATTATATTTTATTTCAGTTATTTTTTCATTTTTATATTTATTCATTATTAATAATTATTTATATTTATGCTTATATAGTTAGAAAATACTCAGTGGATGATCACATTTAATATTTTTACTCTTGATTTGATTTAATTTAATTAGATTTTTTTTTATACTGTGCTCCATTCATGACAGATGAGCAATACAAAATGAATAACTCTGTAAAACCTTCATAAAACCAAGCTTAATTTGATTGAGTTTAACAATTTCCGTAAGAATAATTTCGACAAACATTTTACACAGAACAACAGTTTTTCTGTGTTGAATAAATATTTAATTTCAAGGCCTTTGCGTACATCTCGTTTGCAAATATTATGTAACTCAACAGCTTTATATCAAACACCAAATCCTTTATAAACCAGCAATAGAAAAAGCAAAGTCAATGATATGTTGTCTTTATATTAGTTCTGCGTCTCTTTCTCATTTCTCATCCGTCTGTTTTAATTTCAGACAAAGGTGCGGATAACTACAACACTTCCAACGCAGTGGTGAGTCATTGTGACGTCCGACTGTTTTCCAGGTTTATCTGTGACACGCAGAGAGCCGTTTGAGGTCAGAAGGGGAATGTGGACAAATGTCCTCTCGGCTCACGCGACAGATTGACCGAGCACGGGACGGAAGGAAGTTTGCTGGGAGGGAAACGTGAAAGAGAGGAGGGAACCGAGAGCTGAAATGGGGGGGGGGATGCAATGAACAACAAGGTGACAGAGTCCCATAAGAGCTGCCCACTCAACAGAAGGACAGATCTGATGCCAGCCACTCCAGGCGGTGCCAACGGGTTCATCTCTCTCTCTCTTTCTTTCGCTCTCTCTCTCACTCTCGTTCTCTCTCTCTCTGCACTGTGAATCAGCATCTTTTTTGTCCAAATCTCCTGCTGAGTGGTGCCGTATCCGTAGCTCAGACCGAGTCAGGTTAGATGCGAAGCGAGATGGGGAGTGAAGTTTTTTTAGTTAGGGTATACCGGGTCAGCTGGTGAGGCCCGCGGGGGGTTGAATGCGGTTGGCATGTTGGCGTTGGGTTTGTTTTGCACTCATGTTGTGATGTCAGTCGGTCAGCCTCACTTCCTGCTCGACTTGTTTCACGCTCCGCAGAACTCCAAGACCGTTTCTGAGACCCCTGCCGTGGCCACCGTCTCCGAAGATGAGGATGAGGATGAAGCCACGCCTCCACCCATCATCGCACCCCGTCCCGAACACACCAAATCTGTGAGTGTTTACTTATATGGGACAGTGTGCAGTTGCTGAGATGTTTTACATGTTTAATATTTATTTATAATTATTATTTATGGTAAATATTTTATTTTATATTTTATGTTTTTGTATTTTATTTTTAAAACTTTATTATTTTTTAATTAATTATTACAAATATTTATAAATTGCTGTATTTATTTTTTTATCTTTTAATTAGCTTTTATTTTTATATTTTCACTTTTGGTGTAATTTTTAGTTTACTTTTTGTTTGTTTGTTTCTTTTTAAATATTTTTATTTTTTTTTTATTTCATTCTTGGATTTGGTTTTAATTTAGTTTTAGTTTTATTATTTTTTTCAATGTGCGATTTTAGTGTTTTGGATATTTAGATATTTAGACTAAATTTATGGCATGATCAAATTAAATTAAATTTTATGTTTTTCTATTTTATTTTTTTAAATTTTAGTATTTTTGAATTATTTATTATAAATATTTATAATTAGCATTTTTTATTTTTGAATTAGCTTTTATTTTTATATTTTCAGTTTTAGTGTAATTTTTATTTGATTTGTTTGTTTGTTTGTTTGTTTTTAAATATTATTATATAGATTACATTTTTTTACATTTCATTCTTAGATTTTTTAAACATTTTTTTTTTAATTAATTTTAGTATTTTAGTGTTTTAGGTATTTAGTTAATACCTCTTTCACTCTGTCGGATTAAATTTAATATGCTTTATAGGCATGACAAAATTAATTAAATTAAATGAATTACATTTTATTTTGTTTTAAATTAATTTAATTTAAATTAATTAAATTAAGTTTTAATTATTTCTAAGAAATATTTATAATTAGCTTTAGATTTCTTTATTTTATTTTTTAGTTCGCTTTTATTTCTATATTTTCAGTTTTAGTGTAATTTTTAATATTTTGTTTGTTTGTTTTTAAATATTACTATATAGGTTGCATTTTTTTAATGTAATTTTTAGATTACATTTACAGATAAAGTTTAATATGCTTTATAGGCACGACAAAATTCATTAAATTTAATTTTTAAAACATACTTCTTAGAAATATTTATAATAAATATTTATAATTAGTTATATTTTTGAATTAGCTTTAAATTTTTAATTGTGGTGTATTTTTTTTTTTATTCTTTTTTTTATATTTCCTTTACTATATAGGTTTTTTTTTTTTTTTTCATTTTTTACTTCCGTTTTATTCAGTTTTATATATATATATAAATATATATATATATATATATATATATATATATATATATATATATATATATATATATATATATATATATATATATAAAGCACATATCAGTAAAAAATACTATTTAGGTTTCATTTATCATTTTATTTGTTTTAGTACAGTTTTACATTTTTTATTTCCAGTTAGTAATTTTTAGTCTTCAAGTGAAAGTTGTTCTTTCTTTTTTTTTTTTTTAATTTCAGCTTTATTTCAATTAACGAAATATTTTACATTTAGTTTTAATTAATGATAATAACCCTGGTTGATAGATTATTATGGCTGGTAGATAAACAGACAAACGGATGCAGTTGCTAAGTTGTTTTAAGTGTTTTCTAGGGTGGTGCTAATGTATTCAGAGTGGTTGCTTTCTAGTTAGTAGTTAATTGTGATTGGTTGCTAGACGGACGGACAGATAGTGATTAAGGTTATTGATTTCTAGGCGGTTGCTAGGGTGTTTTAAGTGTTTCTGAGGGCATTGCTAAGGTGTTCAGAGTAGTTAGTAGGTTATTGTGGTGAGACAGTCAAACAGACAGACAGTTGTAAGGTGTTTCGGGTGTTGTGGGTGTTGGCTGGCAGATGCAGATGCGTGACAGTCCGGTCTGCAGTCTGGAATAATGAGTTTTCTGACTCTAGACGCCTCCAAGCTAACCTGTAATTACCGAATAAATATGCATGTGTTCAGAGCGGCGGGTAGGTGACTGGAGCTTTATTACAGGAGTGTCTGTGTGTTTGTGTGTGTGTGTGTCGTTACCTTCCCTTCATCTGTCTGGAGATCACGGGATCAGGCCTGGTGGGTTTTTAGGCGCCCGGATGATTAAAGATGCTCCGTCAGCACTCATTCATGTGTGTTTTTGATGTGAAGGGGTTTCACCCTCATTAGGTCAGAGGAGATGAATGATGTCCTGTAATGTGTTCATACACACACACACACACACACACACGACAACGTTGTAGAGGCCACAAGAGACTTGTAGTGCATGTCTGTGAGCTTTGAGCTCATGCAACAGTGTATACTAAAAAATGACAAAAATTAGCATAAAATAATACAGGGAGAACCGTGGATAAATATTGAAAATTTCACTCAGAGTGCAAGTCATTGAAAAAATATTGTTTCTGAGAAAAGTAGAAAAGAAATCTGTTTGTTTGAGTGTGGCTTAGTTTGCAAATATATTCTTTGAAAATGTATTGGGACTTTTGTATTTAATCAGAAATGATCCCTGAAGGATGTTCTTTTAATTTGTTTTGATTATTCGTTCCAAGCCGCACAAATTATAATGTGAGCACTTCAGTTTAGTTTAGATGGTGGAAACAGTGGTATTTTAGTATTATTTATTTACTGTTATAGTATTTATTTATTTTCTGTTCATTTAAATTTTTTAATTTAATTTTATGTGCTTTTGTCATTTTCATTATTTTTATGTGTATATTTTGTGTTATTAAACTTTTGTTAATTTTAATTTTTTTTTTTTTTTTTTTTTTTTTGAAGGCAAAATTTCTAATCACTTTATATTTATTTTATTTGTTAGTTTGCAAGGTAGCATTTCTAAGTTATTTACATTTTTACTTTTATACTTCATATTATATTTTATTTATTCTGTTTTTTCTTTAATTAATTTTAGTAATTTTTTGTTACTGTTAGTTGTCAAGGCAAAAGTTTGAATCACTTTCTTATTTTATTTTATTTTATTTTATTTTATTTTATTTTATTTTATTTTATTTTATTTTATTTTATTTTATTTTATTTTATTTTATTTATTTCAAGGCAGCATTTCTAGGCATTCAGTTTCACTTATTAATTTTAGTACTTTATTACAGTTAGTTGCCGAGGCAGCATTTCTAATTTCTAATTCTTATTTAAGTTATTTTAGTTTTTACTTTTACACCTTGTATTATATATATGTATATATTATATTTAGTGCTTTTTTTTATTATAATTAGTTGTCAAGGCAAAATTTCAAATTTATTGTTTTATTTTATTTTATTTTATTTTTCAGTTAGTTGCCAAGGCCGCATTTCTCATTTTCATTTATTTTAATTTTTACTTTTACACTTCATATTATATTTAATTTATTTCAGTTTTAATTTGATTAATTTAGTACTTTTTAATACAATTAGTTGTCAAGGTAAAATTTCTAATTTATTATTTTATTTTATTTTATTTTACTGTTTACAGTTAGTTGCCAAGGCAGCATTTCTAAATTTCATTTATTTTAATTTTTACTTTTACACTTCATATTATATTTTATTTATTTCAGTTGTACTTTTAATTTTAGTGCTTTTTATTACAATTAGTTGTCAAGGCAAAATTTCTAATTTATTTTATTTTATTTTTTCTGTAAATTGCCAAGGCAGCATTTCTAATTTTCATTTATTTTTACTTTTACACTTCATATTATATTTTATTTATTTTAGTTGTACTTTTTTAGTTACAGTTAGTTTTAGCAAAAATTCTAATACATTTTTTTTATTTTATTTTATATTAATTATTTTTTATTTTATTTTTTTATTTTATTTTATTTTATTTAGTTGCGAATGCAGGATTTTTCATTTTCATTCATCTCATATCTCTCTTTTCAGACAAACTTAATTTTATACAGTGTGTGTTTTAAAGTTATTTAAGAGATATTCGGAAAGCTGATACTCTGATCTCAGTTTGTTCATGTCCTACTGGTGTTTTATAAACCCTTCACAAACAAAGCTGGTGTTTGTTCTGCATTTAAGAGTAAAGAACTGCACTTTCTGGGTTTTTCTGTGTATGATGCTGTTGGTGTGAGTGAGTATCATCAGTTTGGCCGCTGCTGTTCACAATCTCCATGGTGTCACTGTTGTGAATCAACATCTGACTGCACACTTCAGCTCTTTGGCTGCTCGTTTGTGCTCTGTGTTTTGTCTTCAGAATCAATTAAAGAACACAAGCCCAACCCCAGCGTTGTAAAGTAATCTTTTAAGAAAAGAGAAGGAAACTTAATACGCGTCACAGCGATCTGGTTCTGTTTGAACAGATTAAGCACCGAGGCTCCAGAGAGCAGAAATGTCGAGGGTTTTGTTCTACTTGTGAAGGTCTGAGAAGAGAATTATATTCACTTGAGTCACTTCAGACCGAGCTGTGCTGAAATGCGTGTTTTATTGTGTCTGTGGGTACCAGCAGACCAGTCCTTTCCCAGAATGTCTTGTGAATCATCCATTGCTCCGTTTGGGTCCCATGTGGTCTCATACTGTGTGTCTTAGAAACTGGACTGGAAACTATAGTTTATTTTATATAATCATAATTTATTTATTCGTTTTATATGTATAAATTATATATATATATATATAATTTTATATATATATATACTTATTCATTTATTTTATTTCAATAATGTATTTTAGTCAATTTTTAGATATATTTTTATTTTACCTAATTACTTTTTTTTACTTAATATTTTTTATTTTATTAATATATTTTTTATTAATTTGTCACTCTTTTCATTTTACTTATTTAATATTTTTATTTACCTTATTAATTCAATAAAGTACATTCAAATTTATTGATTAAATAAAAATAAATATTTACATTTAAATTTAGATTTTATTTAAATTTGAATTTTATTTTACTTTATTTTAATTTACTTCATCCACTGCTAATGACAGATGTGTCAAAATGATATATAAATTATTTATTTTACTTATTTTATTTTGTATATCTTTACTTACTGTTTTTATTATATACGTTTTATTACATTTTTATTTTATTAATATATTGTTATATCTTAAATTTGTAAATTTATTTCTTAATATCTTCTTTATATCTTCATTTAAATTTTATTTCATTCATTCTTTTTATATTCTATTTCTTTTTATTTAATTGTTTTATTTATTTTATATTATTAAATATATTTTCAATTTATTTATGATTTTATGTCTTTAATTTTATTTTACTAATTTTAATTGATTTAATATGTGTATTTATTTATTATTTATTTTACTTTTATATAATTTCATGTTATTATTATTTTTTTTACTTAATATTTTTATATATTTTTTTTATATATTTTTATATCTTACATTTACCTTTATTTCACTCTTTTTTTAATTTATTTTATCTGTATTTATTTATTTTACTTTTTATTTTAGCTAATTTAGTTTAGTTATATATATATATATATATATATATATATATATATATATATATATATATATATATATATATATATATATATATATATATATATATATATATATATATATATATATATATATATATACTAATTAGTATATATATACTAAATTATATATATTTATTTATATATATATATATATATATATATATATATATATATATATATATATATATATATATATATATGTATATGTGTGTGTATTTTTACCTAATATTTTTGTTAGTAATATATTTTTATATTTAGATATTTTATTTTTATTTTATTTAATCCGCTGCTAATTTGACACGTGTCTCCACCCCACAGATCTACACGCGCTCCGTTATTGACCCTATTCCTCCTCCACTCTCCACCAAAGACGCCGCTACATCGCCCATCACTAACGCGGCCGCTGACGGCGGCAGTCCCACCCCGACACCCTCCACAACCACTGCCACAGCCACCGCGACCTCCACCAACACCAGCACCCCGACACCCTCTACTCCACAAAACACCGACAAAACACGCAAGAAGAAGATGACCGACGAGGAGATACTCGAGAAACTGAGTAAGTTTCTACACCTGAAACATTCAGAGGTCAAAGGTCATGTTTATATTTGTGAGTGACCCCAAAGTCATAAGAAATCAATACTTTTATTCATCAAGGATGCATGAAATTGATCAAAAGTGATAGTGAAGACGTTTATAATTTTTTCTATTTCACATAAATGCTGCTCTTTTGAATTTTCTATTCATCAAAGAAACCTAAAAAATAAAATGTATCACATTTTGCACCAAAATATGAAGTAATATAACTGATAATAATCAGAAATGTTTCTTGAGTATCAAATCAGCATATTAGAATGATTTCTGAAGGATCATGTGACACTGAAGAGTGGAAAAATGATGCTGAAAAATCAGATTTGATCACAGAAATAAATTACAATTTAACAAATATTCACATAGAAAACACTTATTTCAATTTATAATAATATATCACATTTTTTACTATTTTTAATGCATTTTTAATCAAACAAATGCAGCCTTGATGAGCAGAATATATATAATGTATGCAACGTCATGTCTCTCTACAGGTCTCTTTTCCCCCATGTGATAAAATAATTTACATACAAATCAATATTTCATGTCTAATTATTTATTTATTTAGTAAGTAGCCCTGTAATAAGCAGGATGATGTGCAGTCAGCAAGACATTATTGCTAAATAAACCCCAGATAATGGCATCCAGGTTTATTTTACATTAATGACGGGCTGACTTAATAAAAGTAAAATGGCATTTTTAAAAATATTTTATTTAATTTTCATTTTAAATTTTGTATGAAGTTTTATTTTATTTTACCTTATTTCATTTTACTTCATCCACTACTAATATGACACATGTAAATTATGTATAAATCGTTTATTTTATTTATTTTATAATTTTTTTTTTATTTTACGTAATGTTTTTACTTTAATATTTGATTAAAAAAAATTATATATATATAGACGTTATTGCTAAATAAACCGCAGGTATTTATTTATATTTATTTATTTTTATGAATATATTGTTATATTAAATATATATTTTAATATTTACATTTTTTTATTAATTAAAAATTTAAATATTAAAATATATATTTAATATAACAATATATATTCATAAAAATAAATACATTTTTTATTTGAATGAAATATATTTTATTAAATATCTACTTTTTTTACTCTATTCATTTTACTTAATTTATTTTATATATTTTTAATTTACCTAATTAAGTTGAATTAATGTAATAACATTTTTAAATGTTATTTAATTTTAATTAGCCATTTTATTTTCAATGAATTTTTTTTTTTTTTTATTTTATTTCACTTTATCCGCTGCTAATATGACATATGATATATGTGTAAATTATAGACATCATTGCTAAATAAACCCCAGATCACGCTGTCAAGGTTTATTTTACGTTAATGACCGGCTGACTGCACATTATTCCTGTCATATCAAATATGTATGATGTATTTATTTTATGTTAAAAATTCAAACCTGCTTTTATCTCTTGACTGAGTCATTCATGCAATGCTTATTTTTGTGTTTCATTATTTTAAATGCATTATTATTATTTAGCATGAAATTATTTGCAGTCATTTAGTTTGAGTTGCTCTAGAGATGCATGACTTTCTAAGAACCTGTATCTTATTAAAAACCCATGCGCTCCAGACGTGCTCAGGTCGCCCTCTGCTGGTAAGAACGGGATGCTGCTGCAGTCCTCCAGTGTGTCTCTCCCGCCCCGCTCTGTCACTTTTAGGCCCCTCTTGGCCAAAGATTTGTCGTCCTTCATTTAAACCGTCCGTTCATTAATAGTTGCCGGGTTACACATCACAAACTGAAGACGTTCCTGTCTTTCCCTGAATTTAAGACGTCGTAAAATTCTGATCAGCCCTCGGCCTTCTTCCTTTCTGTGTTTACCTCACTGCCTGTAAATCTGTCTTTTCCTAAAGGTTTAGAGGCCTTTTCTTCCCCCCTCTCTCTTTCTCTCTCATTGCTGAACTTGTTTTGACTGGAAACGATCGTTTGCTTTCATCCACAGCATGTGTTTGAGTAACTGAGACGATTGTGTGTTATAGCTGAGCATCGCTCTTCTTATATGTGACCCATTTGAGGGGAACGATTCTCACGAACAGCTGCTCCATATGGCAAAAAATGAAATGCCATTTATTTGGACCAATATTTGCCTCCAATTCAAACCGCAACATGATGTATACAAAAAAAACATGATGTTAACAAAAAGCACGATGAAAGACTAAGCTGTTGGTGATTTCCAGCAAAACACAAGCAATGGAGACCTTTGGCAATATGATGAAGCTGAGCAGAACAGAGCTAATGTTGATATTTCATATACCTTGTTTGTTTGAAACCCAGCTACTAAACTAAACTAAAATACCATAAAAATACCATAAAAATGTGGAATAAAAATACAATAAAATATGGAATAAAAAAACAATAAAATGTTAAATAAAACAATCAATAAAATATTAAATAAAAAATACAATACAATATTAAATAAATTAAATTAAATAAATATTAAGTTAAATATAATATGAAATTAAATGTAAAATGAAATAAAACAAATATAAACAAATATAAAAATAAATTAAATATTAAATAAAATATAAATATATATAAAATAAATAAAATACATGTAAAATTAAATAATAAAATAAATATAAAATATAATATAATAAACTAAATAAATAAATATAATGCAAAGTAAAATAAATAAAATAATAAAATAAATACAAAATAAATAAGACAAATATCAAATAAATAAATATTAAATAAATATGAAATAATATAAATGTGAATATAAATATAACATAAATAATATTAAATAAAATAATAAAATTAAATACTTAAAATATTAAATAAAATAATAAAATATATAAATAAACAAAATAAATAAGTATAATAAATATATATTTTAATATACATATTAAATGATACAAATATGAATATAAATATAATATAAATAATATTTAATATATAATATAATATAAATATAAAATTCCATAAAATATGAAATTAAGTAAATATAAAATTAAATGATAAAAAATAAATGTAAATAATTCTTAAATTATAATATAAAAAAATATAAATATTAAATTAAAAGCCACATATAGTTTAATTGCACTAAATACGGTTGGTTTGTTTGTTTGTTTGTTTTTCATCTGCAAAATACACATTTTTATTCATGTAATTAATGGATTTAATTTTAAACCTAATCCTTAAAGGAAATTATATATTTACTTAAGAAATTGTTGTTGTTATAAACTTAAAATCAACTTTTTAATTAAGTTATAAAATAAAAACAGCATTAAATTATTTAATATTACTATACGAAAAAATGTGTAGAAACATTTAAAGTTTTTTATTCAAGCAGAAAAAATGTTACACTTCAAAAATCTTTTTTTTTTTTTAACTGTTTATATCTAATGTCCATTGAATCTTCAGTTTAATAACTGCAAGGTCATATCACTATTTTGATTATAAATTGGATTATTTGTGCAGCTCTGTCATAAACCCTAAAACACTACATTTTCATTCTTTTGTTTTGTGTTTTAAACAGCTGCCTTTTTTCCTCACCTGTGTTTAAGTTTTAATTTTTTTGTGTGTTTTTTCCTTAAAATAACGTGTGACCTCCACTCCACAGGAAGTATAGTCAGCGTGGGCGACCCGAAGAAGAAGTACACGCGATTTGAGAAGATTGGCCAGGGGTGAGTTTAATTATGGCTGTCCTGTTTTTTTATGCCAAACCCTTCAGTTGTCAAACAGTCACCATAATCTTTATTTTCTTCCCTCATCAGGGCGTCTGGAACCGTCTACACAGCCATAGACATCGCCACGGGACAAGAGGTGAGACGGGAACATGTTTCTCAATGCTTCTCACACGTACGTCTTCTTGTGGAAGAGTGTTTGCTCATCTGCAATATGACACTGTAACACTTTTCTGATGGGTGTTAAAGCAACATTAGTCCAGCATATATAATGCTTAAAATGAAATGTGATTAAGGCAATACATATTAAGCATTGCTAATAAGGCAGCCATCACTATTTTATTATTATTATTAATCAGTGATGATCAATTCATGATTTAAACAACTTATTGTGTAAAATAATAAAACGTTATCTTCAGAGAATATTTTTTAAGTTTACTTCAGGTTTAGTTGCAACTGCAATAAAATAAAAACAGCATAAAATTATTTACTACTGCTACTAAAAATGTTTTATATATTTAAAATAACATTTAAAATAAAATTCAAAAAGTAATATATATTTGTTTATTTGTTTATATGTATGTATTTATTAAAACTAAATATAAAATACAAAAAGTAATTATTTACCATTTTGTTTACATGTAAAATATCATATTTTATTACTAATAATGTTACTAATAACAACATTGAAATAATAAGACAGGATTTTCAGAGCATCGCTAATCACTAAAGACATTCAGTGATGATTTATTAATTATTTAAACAACTTATTGTGTAAACAGTTAAAGTTACAGTATAATCAGACTATATTCAGAGAATATGTTTTTATTTATTTATTTATTTATTTATTAAAAATTAATATAAAATACAAAAAGTAATTTACCATTTTGTTTACATGTAAAATATCAAATTTTATTAATAAGACAGGATTTTCAGAGCATTTTTTTTTTTTTATATATATTTTTTAAGTTTACTTCAGGTTTGGTTTTAACTGTAATAAAAGAAAATATTTATTTAAAATAAAATACAAAAAGTAAAATTCAGTGATGATCTATAAATTATTTAAACAACTTATTTTGTAAAATAATGACAGTATAATCAAAGTATATTTAGAAAATATATATATATATATTTTTTTTTTTTTTTTAAGTTTACCTCAATAAGTTTAAACTGCAATAAAATAAAAGCAGCATAAAATTATTTACTACTGCTACTAAAATGTTTTACATATTTAAAATAAAATATGAAATAAAATACAAAACATTCAGAAAGTAATTATTTACCATTTCGTTTACCTGTAAAATATCCAGGTTTGTTTATGTGTAAAATGTCCAATTTTATTACTACATTTATTTATTTAAAATTATTATTATATCATTATTGTTATTTATATTTTAAAATTAAAATATAAAATGCATTTGGAAAATTTTACATTTAAAATTAAATTAAAAAAATATAAAATAAAATACAAAAAATACAAGAATTTAAATTTAAAATTAAATTAAAAATTTATTTAATTTAAAATAAAAAATAAATTAAAAATAGAAAAATATAAATAAAAATAGAATTTAAAATAAAATACCAAAAATATAAATACAAAAAAATATATATATTGCGTATAGGTGTCAAAGACACATCAGCACATGCATGACACTTTGCACCCATTAAATGATGTTTGTCCAACATATAATGCTTAAAATGGAATATCATGAGGTCAATACTAACATCACTAATAAGGCAAGCATCACTATTATTATTGATAAGTGTGTTATTGAATTATTACTACTAAAAACATTATATATATAATTATTGATTAGTAAGAAACCACCTAGCAACTGTCTTGAACACCCTAGCAATCACATAGCAATGTCCTTTTACCACCCAAGCACCTTCTTTATTAACTTTAGCTATTATATTTAGCATATTTTTTTAAATTGCATGGCAAATATGCCATTTGGCAGCGTTTGGAGGATGCTTATCACAGGTTTGCAGATATCGACAGTCTTTTCCGCGTCCATAAGCTCTTCCGGTTAATAGAGGTCACCTCTCGTCATCATCAACGTGCCTCCGACCGAGACATTTTCACTGATCGATGACAGTGAATCAGGGAAACGACATGTGATATTGATCTGATGACATTCCTCAGAGCTCAATACACACACACACACACACACACACACACACACACACAGAGCTAATGTCAAAGCCAATCGTCACTCATGTTAATGGAGCCAAAGACTCTCAGATTCATCGTCAAGTGTGTCTAAAGGCTTTTCTTCTGATGTTTGGTCTCTCAGGTGGCCATCAAACAGATGAACCTACAGCAGCAGCCCAAGAAAGAGCTGATCATCAATGAGATCTTAGTCATGAGGGAAAACAAGAACCCCAACATCGTCAATTACCTGGACAGGTCAGTTCATTAGATTAAGCTTTGTCCTCATCGCTATTTTGCCTTGTTTTCTTGTAAACATATTTGATTTTAATAGTTTTTATACATATCATCCTCATAGAAAAAATACATTTAATTTGTAAAATAAAAAGAGATGTTTTTGAAATTTAAATTTACTTTTTTTTTATCCTTTGTATTTTTCAGTTATATTTTCTAATATTTCTTGTTTATTTTTTAAAGTTATATTTTTGTTAATTTTGTATACGTATGTATTGCATTTGTTTTAGTATTTGATATATATTTGATATATATTATTTTAATTTAATTTTTTCTTCTTTTTTAAAAATATTTTCTTGCCTCTTTTTTTTGCTATTGTCTTTTATTTACTTTATATTTACTTTTTTTGTTATATATATATATATATATGTGTATATATATATATATATATATATATATATAATTTGTGGGGTTTTTTTTGTTTATTTCTGTTTAGTATTTGTTTTTTTGTTTTTTTTTTTTGTTTTTTTGTTATTTTCTTTTATTTTTCCCATTTTATTTTTCAAGTTATATTTTCTGTTAGTTATGTTTTCTTAATTTTGCATTTGTTTTTGTTATCTTTCCATTTAATATTTGATATATTTTATTATATTATTATAATTTTATTTTATTTTTTTTTTTTTTTATTTTTTTTTGTTATTGTCTTTTATTTTTTAACTTTATATTTACTTTTTGTTGTATTTTATTTTACACACGCACACACACATATTTCAAATTCATATTTTCTCATATTTTTCATTTATTTTTAGTTATATTTTCTTATATTTGTTTATGTATGTATTGCATATTTTCTTTTATTATTCTTTTAATTTTTTTGTCATATTTTCCTCTTTTTTTGCAGTTTTCATTTTTCTTTTACATTATATTTTCTATCTTATTTTCTTTTTCTGTTTTTGTTATATTTCCATTTTTTTGTTATTTTCTTTTATTTTTCTTTCATAGTTTCTTTTATATTTTGTTGTATTTTATTATATTTTTATTTTTTATTTTTATAATATTTTATTTTATTTTTGTAACATTATATTTTGTTTTAAACTAATATTTTCATTTAATTTTTTGTGTATTTTTTACTGTTTTTTTTTTTTCTTGTTTTAAGCACAAACTTTGCAAACTGTCCAAAGCATGCTTAACTATGCGTAAGTCAAGAAAAATAATACATTTTAAAATTATAATGAATTAAAAAAATTGAATAGCAATAAATAATTTAAAATGTATTTTCTTTAAAAACAAGTCTTATGATAAGGAGATCATTCCACAAAGTGCTGTCGTGGTGATATCATTTCAGACGTGTTTGGTTTTTATCAGTGTTTTCATATTTGGCAGTGATGTGTTTCTCTGTGTCCATGGTGGATTTCTCCACTTCTGCACTAATAAAAGCAGGAGCGTCCAGTGATTGTGTTGTCACGGCGATGCTGCGTGTGTTGACGATGCGCTCTTGTTGCCATAGTTACCTGGTGGGGGATGAGCTGTGGGTGGTGATGGAGTATCTGGCCGGAGGCTCGCTGACGGATGTGGTGACGGAAACCTGTATGGATGAAGCGCAGATCGCCGCCGTCTGTCGGGAAGTGAGTGTGCAGTTATTATGATGCTAGCTAACCAAACGACAAGATACTTCAATATGCATAAAAATCCACAGCACCCGCAAATATTGAGTGAAATATTCAAATCAGTTTTATTTCAATCGAATTTTTAATTTGATCAAATTCCTATTTTCCACAGTATAGTTGTATTTGAATTTAACTATTTTTACACTCATATATTTATATATATATATATATATATATATATATATATATATATATATATATATATATATATATATATATATATATATATATATATATATATATATATATATATATATGTATATATATATATATATATATATATATATATGTATTTGGGCATTTAAAGTTGAAATTAAATAAAATATACCTATTAAATGAGACACTGAAACCTAAAACACTTTTATATCATTTTAAAATGAAAATTAGAAATGTTGTCTTGGCAAGTTACTGTAAGTAACATAAATAGATTTTTTTTTTAAATAATAGAATAGAATATTTTTTTAAATGACAAAAATGACAAACATGTAACAAAATTACTAAAACTAAAATGAAAATATAAATATAAAAGCTAAAATGAAAATAATAAAAAACTAAAAGCTAAAATAAAAGCTAAATATAAATAAATAATATAGGATATAAATAATACAATATATAGTAAGATTAAATACTAAAACAAATAAATTAATATATTCAAAAAACAAATAAAAATGACAAAAGCACAAAGTAAAATACTAAAACTACTAAAACTAAAATTATAAAAATAAAATGCAAAATATTAACAACAAATGCTACAGTAGTATATAAATTACAGTATATAGTAAGTTTGAGTGCTAAAACTAGTAACTATAACTGACTAATACTGACATTAAAAAATACAGTTGAATAGAAATATTGAAATGAATAAAAATGACAAAAATGAATAATATAAAATATAATGAAAACTATAATATAAATATAAAAATAAAAGCTAAATTATTAATATTAATATTAATAAAATATTTATATAATATTTTATGTAATAATTATATAAAATATGAATACATTCTATAATAGTACATAAATAATGCTATATAGTAGGTTTAAGTGGTAAAATAAGTTACTAAAATTAATTTACTTAAACTAAAATAAAAATAAGATTGCAGCTAAATAGAAAAATCAAAATAAAATTAATAAAAATGACAAAAGCACATAAAATACAAAAACTTGATCCAAAATTACAATTAAAAGTAAGAATATGAAAAATAAATGCTAATTCAAAATATTAATAAATATTATAATAATGTATAAAAAATACTATGTAGTAAATATATGCTGAAGCACTAAAATTAATTACTAAAACTGAAATAAAAATAAATTGTTAAATAGAAATATCTAAATAAATCTAATAAAAAGACAAAAGCACATAATAGAGTACTAAAACTGAGCTTGTTTTGTAATGCATTCTGCTGTGTCGACCGCAATGCTGTCTAGCTAGGCAGCTCACTATTTTCTGAAGCTTCTTTTGAGTCACTTTGAAACACCGTCACATGAGTCTCTTGCCTCTGAAATATGCATGTTTGAGTTTGCTTTATTGTTGACGCCGTTGTTGTTGTCCATGCAGTGTCTCCAAGCGCTGGAGTTTCTGCACTCGAATCAGGTCATTCACAGAGACATCAAGAGCGACAACATTCTGCTGGGCATGGACGGCTCCGTCAAACTCAGTGAGTTTGATTTGAAACTATTTCTCTTCTCATTTTGGTTTCAATTTGCAAAAACTTGGATATTTTTTGATTTGTGCTAAGGCTTCTCAGTGATTTTGTTTTTTTTTCACCAGCAGAGGGAGCAAGAGTCCAGATGATGTCTATTGCATCTACTGATGTTCTTTCAGTTTATTTAACACCAGCCGGTCTAAACATCTTTCTCTGTCTGTTTCTCAGCTGATTTCGGCTTCTGCGCTCAGATCACTCCTGAACAGAGCAAGCGGAGCACTATGGTTGGGACGCCCTACTGGATGGCCCCGGAGGTGGTGACCCGCAAGGCCTACGGGCCCAAAGTGGACATCTGGTCCCTGGGCATCATGGCTATTGAGATGATCGAGGGCGAACCGCCGTATCTCAACGAAAACCCTCTGAGGGTGAGAATAAAGACATCAAAGCCAAACTCAGTTCTTATGAATTTAAATAATTTATTTGTTTCTGATTTTAATTGTTTAATAAAATAATGCTTTTTACATACCAAATTATATAACATAAATAAATAAAGAAAAAAATAAAATAAAAGTAAATATAAATGAATAATTGTCCAATATATAGATAAGTAAATTAATATATAAATATAGATAGATATTTAAAATTTACATAATTTATGTTTCTGATTTTAATTAGTTGTTTAATAAAATAATGCTTTTTACATACAAAATTATATAACATAAATTAATTAAAATAAATTAAAAAATAATAAACGTAAATATAAATGAATAATTGTCTAATGTAGATAAGTAAATTAATATATAAATATATATAGATATATAAAATTTACATAATTTATAAGTTATATGTTTCTGATTTTAATTAATTGTTTATTAAAATAATGCTTTTTACATACACAGTTATATAACATAAACAAAATAAATGTAAAAATCATAAAAGTAAATATAAATACATCTCTAATAACTAAATAAAAAAAATATATATATAGAGAGAGAGAGAGAGAGAGAGATAAAGATATAAAATTTAAATGTATTTGTTTCTGATTTTAATTCATTGTTTAATAAAATAATGCTTTTTACATACAAAATTATATAACAAATTAATTAAAATAAATTATTAAATAATAAAAGTAATTATAAATGAATAATTGTCTAATATACAGATAAGTAAATTAATATATAGATATAAATAGATATATAAAATGTACATAATTTGTTTCTGATTTTAATTTATTGTTTAATACAATAATGTTGTTTACATACAAAATTATATAACATAAATAAATTAAAAATAATAAAAGTAAATATAAATGAATAATTGTCTAATATATAGAGAAGTAAATTAATATATAGATATATAATATTTACATAATTTGTGTTTCTGATTTTAATTAATTGTTTAATAAAATAATGCTTTTTACATACAAAATTATATAACAAATAAATAAATTTAAAAAAGTAAATAAAGAAGTAAAAAAAGTAAATATAAATAAATAAATTTAAAAAAGTAAATAGAAATGGAATAAATGGCTAATATATAAATAAATAAGTAAATGAATGAATAAATAAATAGATAGATAAATAAAGATGCTCTCCTGATGTCACCATATGGCAACAGCATTGATTTCATCGATTGACACTTTGTGGGAGGACAGAATCCAACATCGATTTCAACCTCCATCAGCTCTTAAGGGTTTTATCTTATTATGTTTTAACTGTTTGTGGGCTGACCTGGTTAATTTGTGGTAAACAAAAGTGAAGCAGTAGTGAGATATAATGGCAGCAGTGGGCGGTTTGCCTGTTCATATTTTTTTGTAAGGCTTTGGAAGATTTTGTATAGTTTTATGTAAGATCTTGTTCTACAAGAACATTTCAAATAGCAGTTTTTAAATGAAAGGGACTGATGCTGATGTTGATGGTTTGTGTGTGACCTCTAACCCCTGCTGCTGTCCAGGCTCTGTATCTCATCGCCACTAATGGAACGCCGGAGCTGCAGAACCCAGAGAAACTCTCCTCGGTCTTTCGGGATTTCTTAAACCGCTGTCTGGAGATGGACGTGGAGAAGAGAGGCTCTGCCAAGGAGCTCTTACAGGTGTGTGTCTGTGTGTATATAGATGTTCAGTATTTTCCTCCTAAACCTATTGAAGTTATTTATGGATTGTCAGTGTTAAAAAATAAATAAATAAATAAATAAAAACTGGCAGTATTAATGCATCATACTTGACCTTTGTAGATCAAATTACTTTTTTGTCTTTTTTTTTTTCTTTAAATATATCTACATAATTTTTTATTTCAGTTCTAGCTATTTGAGTACTTAAAATGAAAAAAGGAGAAATATTGAAATGAAAGCTGAAATAAAATATTTATTATTTTAGAAAATTCTAGAGACTAAGAACGCTGCTTGTAAACTTTCTATTCATCAAAGAATCCAGAAATATCTTTAAAAAAAAAAAGACAAAAGCACATAAAATACTGATACGCACAGTAAAACAAAATTACTAAAACTGAAGATATAAAAATAAAAGCTAATTCAAAATATCAATAAATACTATAATAGTATAAAAAATTATACGTTATAGTACTAAGTACTAAAATGATTTAAAAATAAATGAATAAAAATAAGCTACATCTAAATAGAAATATGTAATGCAATAAACATAAAATACTGAAATTAAAATAAAAACTGATAATATAACAATAAAAGCTATTTCAAAATATGAATAAGTACTATATAATATAGTATATATAGTAAATAATACTGTATAGTAATTTTAAGATGAAGCACTAAAATTTAACGAAATAAAAATGAAGAAATTAAATTAATTAAAAAAATTATTTTTAAACTTATTTAATGAGTACCAACAACTTCCATAACATTTTGATTAAAACAAACTGTTTGATATGTAGTTTATATTCTCTCTAATAATATTAGATTTAATTCAGACAAAATCATTCATCCTCTGCACCACAATTGTGTGTCTCCCACACGCACATCTGATTTAGAAAACTCTCGTCTGTTGGGTTGCAATAAAGGCTGCCAGAACTTTCCAAAAAAGCTCAGAAGCTGAAAGTATCTGAGCTCCAGTAGTGAGGTTGTGTAACACGTTATATGACTCAGTTGTGCATTAAAAGAGGCGGCTGGAGAAACTTGTGTAAATAATGTGAAAAGCTGCTGGAAATCTCAGACAGAGTGAGTGGGAGCAGAAAGTAGAAAGGATTTAGTACAATAAGACATTCAGTTCACAGTTCACTCTCCAGCTAAATACGTTTAGAAATCAGAAAATAATACTTTTATTTAACAAGGACACGTTAAATTGATCAAAAGTGACAGTAAAGACATTTATAATGATACAAAACTTTTCTATTTCAAATAAATGCTGTCATGTAACATTCAAAAAATCCAGAAATATCTAAAAAAAAAAAAAAAAAAAAAAAAAAAAGAAAGAAAGAAAAATGACAAAAGCACATAAAATACTAAAACGTAACCCAAAATTACTAAAATAACGGCTAATTCAGAATATGAATAAATACTAGAATAGTATAGAAATTATACTATATAATAAGGTTAAGTACTAAAATGAGTTAGTAAAACTGAAATAAAAATAAGTTACAGCTAAATAGAAATATGTAATAAGATTAATAAAAATGCATAAAATACTAAATAAATACTAAAATTAAAATAAAATAAAAATACAATTATAATATAAAAATAAAAGCTATTTCAAATATAAATATTACTATATAGTCATTTTAAGATGTAGTACTAAAAACTAAAAAGGAAGAAAAAAATTTCAGACTAACAAAAAAAAATAGACTTGAGTGGCAAATGGTTTAAGAAATGCAAATGAATTGTTTTTCTTAAGATTTAAAAGTGGGTTTCAGTTATGTACAAATTGCATTTCATTACATTTTAAAAATTAATTAAATAAATATTTTTTTTGGAAAGTGTTTTATTTTATTTTATTTTATTTTATTTTATTTTATTTTATTTTATTTTATTTTATTTTATTTTATTTTATTTTATTTTATTTTATCCTTTATTTAGCCCAGAGAAATCCCATTGATTTTATTTATTTTATTATTAATTTTATTTAGATATAAAAAAAACATTAAATTCATTCAAAATTTCTTCTTTTCCTCACTCTTTGTCCTTCATACACCAAACATTTTTCAAAATCCTGTTGAGCTGCATATATATATATATATATATATATATATATATATATATATGCGCTAAAAATAGAAATATATGTAAGTAATACTGTATAGTACGTTCTAAGTATTAAAATAGCTATTAAAACTAAAATATCAAATAAATTAGTTATAAATTAATTATAATAGAAATATCTAAAAGAAAAAGGAAAAATGGCAAAAGCACATAAAATACTGAAATGTAAACCAAAATTAAAAGCTAATTCAAAATATGAATAAATACTATACTAATATATAAATACTGCTATGTAGTCATTTTAAGATGAAGTACTAAAATTGACTAAATAATGCAAAAATAAAAAACATTTTTTAGGCTAACTAACAAATAAATAGATTTGAGTGGCAAATGAATTAAGAAATGCAAATTAATTGTTTTTTAAGATTTAAAGGTGCATTTCAGGTAATTCATTTTTTGTTACATTTCATTACGTTTAAAAAATTAAAAACAAAATATATCAGTTTTCACAAAAATGTTGGGCAGCACAACTGTTGCAGCAAATCAGCATATTAGAATGATTTCTGAAGGATCATGTGACACTAAGACTGAAGTAACGATGCTGAAAATTCAGCATTGCATCACAGAAATAAATTCAAATGTACAATATATTTAAATAAATATCAGCTTTTTGAAATGATAATATGTTTTCATAATTTCCCTGATTTTACTGTATTTTTGATGCATTAAATCCAGCCTCGGTGAGCGGAAGTGACGCGTCTCTCTTTTTCTCCCTGCAGCACCAGTTCCTGAAAGTGGCCAAGCCTCTGTCCAGCCTCACGCCGCTGATCATCGCAGCTAAAGAGGCGGCCAAAAACAACCGCTAGCCCCCTTCCGAGACGACGGGACGACCCCCGGCCCCACCCGTCCTCCGCCCCGACCCCCAGAGCGCCCCGTCAGCCGTCTCTTTCTCTCTCTATCTCTCTCGTCCCGAGGGTTCATCCGCCCCTCGCCCTCTAGTGCTGCTGTTTTAGGGTCCGAGGGGCGTCTGTGGTCACGGAAAAGGCTCCGAACGATGACATCACTGGAAACAAAGGGCCCCGGCGCGTCAGGCCCATAGCATTATGGGGGATTTTCCCCTGGCTGACTCTCTCTGGGTCTCACTGTCAGTTTTTCTGTTGCTTTTGTTGTCGTTTGCTTTTGTGTTCCGATCATGGGAACACGATTGATGTTTTCATGTATGTATTCGTTGGGGTTTTTGTTCATTTTACGATGTTTTTTAACGTGTGAGAGAGCGTGCGTGCGTTCCCCGGGTCATAGATTAGCTGAGATTGCGACACGATGACACGTTTGTACTGCGATCGACAAAAAGATCTTGTCCGATGTACGTTTTTTTTGATATTGAAACTTGATGATTTGCAACAGACTATTAATTAAGGTACTATGAAGGATGCCTGTGCATGAAGAGACTGCATTTCTGATAATGAAACGACCACCTGAGGTCCGTTCTGTCCCATAATTCCTCCACACGTCGGAATTGAACACCTTAATGGAATTGAAACGTTCTGATATGACGTTCACGTACCTTCTGGCCTTAAACTGGGACGTGAATGGTAGGACGTAAAGAAGACGGCACAACACACGAAGATGCAATCTGTCACCATTTTGATTCTTTCAGGGGACTGATGGGATTTGTTTAGAAGAGAATCTTTCCTGTAAGCGATCAGTGTGTTTCTGCGAGCCATAAACTCTTTATAAGGCCTTTTGATGAATCGAAATTCTTAACTGAAATGGGACGAATAAACTTCAGAATTAATTGCAGTGTCCAGGTGATCTTTTGTAAATGCTGTGTTGCCGATTGTGTTTCAAAATGCAATGCTTTTTGTATTTTTATTTTATTTTATTTTATTATTTATTTATTTTTTTGGTTCATCTGTTTCTAAATGCTACTCTGGACAAATTTATTTATTATTGTTTCTTTATTTTTTATTATAGTTAAAAGTTAAAGCATTTTTACCCAAAATTAGACTTAAAAATGAAAAACAAATTAAATAACCATGTTTATTTCAGAGATGATAATTGCACTGTACTCTTGACATAATGAGGATATTTTTATTTGATATTATAGATCCAAGTTAAAATATTTTTACACAAATTTAGGTTTAAAGATAAATAATATTTATACTGTAAATAATAATTTATAATAATATTAATAATAATTCTAAAATATTCTGAAATATATTATAATAAAAATTGTAATAATAAATTTATATTTTAATTTATAGGTAAAAGTTAAAACAATTTGATTTAAAAATATAATTAATTTAATTAATTAATTTGGACCTTATGAGGATTTTATTTATTTTATTTTATTTTTATATTATAGATCAAAGTTAAAGTATTTTCACACAGAATTTAAGGATAATTAATTTAATGGATAACTGTTTTTATTTCTGAGATTATAATTGGTGTTAATCATAATAAGGATTTAATGAGGTTTTTTTTCCATTTAAACACAAAAAATGACACTACTACAATATAAATATTTGTCTTATTTCATTTAATTATTAATATAGCTGAAATATAAATATTCTAAGACGATAATTGTACTGTACTCTTGACATAATGAGGATTTTTTTATATATATTATAGGTGCCAGTTAAAATATTTTTACACAAATTTAGATATAAAGATAAATAATATAGTAAATATCCATGTAAATTTTTTTTATAATTGGACTGTACTATGGAAATACTACTACTACTACTAATAATAATAATTGTAAAAAAAAAAAAAAATAGTATATGTTATTAAATATTATAAAATTCTAAAATATTAATAATAATAGTATTTTTTATTTTATATGTAAATGTTAAAACGCAATTTAATTTAAAAACATATTTTTAATAAATAAATGCTGGACCTTAGTCACTAATGAATTAATTAATTTAAGGATAATTAATTTAATGAATAACCGTATTTTTATTTTTGAGATAATTGGTGTTAGTCATAATGAGGATTTAATGAGGATTTTCTTTTTTTAAAAAAAGGTGAAAGAAAAACATTTCAACACAAAAAATGACACAATTACAATATAAATATTTCTCTTATATCATTTAATTATTAATATAGCTGAAATATAAATATTCTAAGATGATAATTGTACTGTACTCTGGATGCAATGAGGAAATTTGACCTTTTTAATAACATTCAGCACTGCAATGTAAGCAATGTGCTCGTTTTTCATTCTGAACAGTCATTGCTTACCTGAAACTCAACGTCTGTGCTTGTTTTGAGTATATTTCTGTGATTATTATTCACAAGGATGTGTTTAACCCACAACACACAGGGTCAAATAGGTCTCAACTTTTGTTTGCATTCATTTTCTCATTTCAGTTCAATTTCAGGATTACTGCACTTCCGTTGCACGCTTCTGAGATGATTAGCTGGAAAGAACACCAGAGACCCGCTCACAGTTATAAAACACCGCAAACAGCCATTATGAAATGCTTACAGTGTTTGAACAAAATGTTCTTTCCACTGCTGGTTTTTTGTGAGAGTAGCTGGACTGTGAAAGGGATAGTACACCCAAAAACTCACCCTTATGTTGTTCCGAACCCATATTTTCTTCTGAGAAAAACACAAAAGGCAATGTTACATGATGTTTCTTTTCAAAAAGACAGGAATCATACTTTAACGGTACGTACAGTACCATAGGAGAGATGTTTTTGCCTCATTTGAAGCCTGGTCGAAAGTTTGGAACAATATGAAGATGATGTAAATGATGACCGTTTTATTTTTGGTTAAACAATCCCTTCGATTGTTGTTTAAGTTTGTTTGATGTTTAAGCATGATTACCAGAGAGAATTTTCTTTTTATAGTTTCTCTGAGAGAAATGTGTACGAATTATTATGCAATGAAATGGCATTCGATAATCCTGATCTGAAAAAACAACGTTGCAAGTTACAAAATACACAGCGATGAAGCCACACGCTAATCTCCAACCCAACAATCAGTGAGAAGATTTTTTTTTTTAAAAAACAATCTGATTATTAATGTTCTTAGATGTTTAAGCTGCTTTCTTGGTGCTGGATTTTGGATTTTGGATTTTGGGAAGTGGACTGGATGTGAATGGCTAATTCTTGCTTATGCAACGCAGCAGATTTGTTGCTTGTTTGGCATTGGGTTATTTTGCAGATGACTTTTATCTAAAGCCATTTACAGTGTTTTTACGGCATGCTCAGAGCTCCAGGGACGCTTAATTGTGTTCCTCTGCGGCTCTGCAGATGGGCTAGAGGGAATGAGGCTTTGCGTGGTTTTTTATCACCTGTCAAGCAGAAACCCAGCAGAGCCCTCCTCATGAGCGTTTATGTAAAGGGGTGATTGGAACGCCCCCCTGTCGTTTCTCTCTCCTTATTCTCGATGCAGTAATTTCCGAGGCTCTGCTGAGATGGCGTTTAATGGCTTGGAAAGCTGCCAGTGCCACACACAACACTGGGAAGACAAAGGATGCAGGGAAGAACCTTGAGCTCTGATTGTTTTGGAGTGTTTTTACATTTTAAAAAATGGAACTTTGATGCAATGATACATGTAACAGAAAACATGGAACTTTGACACAATGTAACAAAAGCCTGATCCACTGGCTTTTGTTACATTGTGTCAAAGTTCCGTGTTTTCTGTTACAGTTACGTTGTATCAAAGTTCCATTTTTTAAAAGCTAAAGTATTTGCTCTGATGTTTCTTCTAAGTGACAGGTAGTAATAATAACTAAAGAGGGTTCTGTGCGTCTATATACAGATGAGGTCAAAAGTTTACACCCCCCTTTCAGAAGCTCCAAAATAAGAGGGATCATGACCTAAATAAGATATTTCACATACAAGATGTTTACACATAGCCACAAGAGAAAATAATAGTTGAATTTATAAAAAATGACCCCATTCAAAAGTTTACATCCCCTTGATTCTTAATACTGTGTTGTTACCTGAATGATCCACAGCTGTGTTCTTTTGTTTAGTGATAGTTTTTATAGTTTTTTTTCAGTGTGAAAAGATGGATTTCAAAATCATACAGTCATTGTTAGAAAGGGTTCAAATACACAAATATGCTGAAAAAACAAAGAAACTGTGGGACGTGAAGGATTTTTCTGAAGAGCAGCAGGCAGTTTAACTGTTCAGGACAAACAAGGGACTCCTGAACAACTATCACTAAACAAAAAACACTGCTCATTCAGGTAAGTATTAAGAATCAAGTGTATGTAAACTTTTGAACAGGGTCATTTTTATAATTTAAAACTATAATTTTCTCTTGTGCACTATATGTAAATCTTTAATGTGAAATATCTTGTTTAGGTCAGTGCTAAATGAACAGTAACATGCATTTTGAATAATCCCTTTTATTTTGGTAAAATAATTTTAAAGGTCCAAAAGTTTAATCAAAATTGGGCCAACAAATTAAATCCAATTCAACAAAATATCTGTTATCTGAGACTCTTTAGCTCAAATGAGGCTAGAAACACTGTATTTTTCTAAATCAGCATGACAGAATGATGCGTTTATTTACAAAACATGCAAATTCGTCTTAAACCCACACAGATTCCAGTGCAGAGGTGAACATTCAGGTTGACAAGCGTTTACTGGAAAGTACTGGATGTGGAAACCACATATGCTGCTGCATATATTCCTCGAAATGAATCATAAGTAATGAAGAAAAATCCAAACACATCATCTGACTTTAATGGATTCAGTGAAGCAAGTTAATTCATGCTTGCTTGTTTTCTGCATTAAAAGCATCCAGGAAGCCATTCAAAACCTGAGACATCTGGGATTTTGGGAGTTCAGGAGAAAGCTCTTTTTATGAGAAGATAAGCTTCCAGACCTCAGATTATACCAGTAACAATTATTTCCGGAAATCTAGGATTTTGCTGAAAATGTACTCACCACAGGCCATCCAAGATGTAGATGAGTTTGTTTCTTCATAGGAACAGATTTGGAGAAATGTAGCATTGCATCACTTGCTCACCAATGTAAATGGGTGCCGTCAGATTGAGAGTCCAAACAGCTGATACAAACATCACAATCCACAAGTAATCCACACCACTCCAGTCCATCAGTTAACATCTTGTGAAGCCAAAAACTATTTGTAAGAAACAAATCCATCATTAAGATGTTTTTTTTAACTTCAAACCATTGCTTCTGGCCAAAATATGAGTCCATAATCCATAATAAGGCAACCCACATATTTGTTTAGAACTGTTTTGGCTTGTAAACAGTGCATGATCTGTGCAGATTTCTCTCCTGATTCAGACCAGACAACTTTTTCACCAGGGAATGCAATATTATGCATAGAGGACTATTTTAGTTTTTAGTTTTTGGCTTCTCAAGATGTTAACTGATGGACTGGAGTGGTGTGAATTACTTGTAGATTATTGTGATGTTTTTATCAGCTGTTTGGACTCTCATTCTGATGGCACCCATTCATTGCAAAGGATCCATTGGTGAGCATGTGATGCTACATTTCCCCAAATCTGATGAAGAAACAAACTCATCTACATATTGGATAGCTTCAGGGTGAGTATATTTTCAATGTTTACTTATTTATTAGTTTGTTTATTTATTTATTTATTGGGTGAACCATGAATAGGTAAACATAATGCATTATAAGTTATTGAAATATAATGCATTGAAATATATATTATAAGGCATCACAGTGACTTATGCGTGCATCAGAAACATAGGTACATGAATACCAGGGGGGTAATTAACACCAAAATCTTGTTTCTCGTTCTGCGCTATGAGAGCTGAATTACATAACACTGATCGATACCCTTGAGCTCACCGGAGTCCCTGCATCAGCAGCACTGCAGTCAGGCAGTCGCGACACTGCGGTAATGTGAAACCTTCAGCATGGACTCACAGCTTCACACGTCAGTACGGATGCATGTGTCTTCATCCGTCACAGGCGGCTTGTTGTGGTGCTGTTGCTGAGCACACTGTGTGCATGTACAGATGCGCTCACTGCAGCACAGACTGCCTTCACGCTGACACACCGCAGCATCACAGACACACGGATACACACAGGTGAGCCTTGCATGCTGTTTCATTTCAGAACTGCTGGATTACACTGTGTGTGAATGATGCATATGCAATGTTTGTTTGCACTTTGCTTTATACACGAGTGTTTATGTTGCATACGCAGTGTTATATTTAATTGCAATGTAAACAACTGTTTAATCATGAATAGTGGTTGCCTGTTTTAATTATATGGTATATTTTAACATGTTTTATGTTAATTGTGTGTTAATTAGTTTGCGCTTAATTAGGATTGTTTATCAGTGCAGATGTGCAATGTTGGCCTCACTTTATTTTGCAGTCTGTGTAATGTGTTTTTATCTGTTTTTATCTTGGTCATTTTATTCTTACTGTTTTTGTCTTAGATATCATAAGGATCTATGCATCAGGATTATATATATATATATATAATATATATTTAAAAGGATCTATGCATCATAAGGATGCATAGATCCTTTTAAATATATTATATATATACACATATATATATATAATCCTGATGCATCATAAGGATCTATGCATCAGGATTATATATATATATAATATATTTAAAATTAACATCAGCAAATTTACCTCAAACAAAGAGATTTTTATCAAAAATTGCCGAAATCTACAAAAAAAAAAAAAAAAAAAAAAAAAAAAAAAAAAAAATTAGTTTTCTTTTCTTTCATTTAATTTATTTTAATTGTAAAATAAACATCAGCAAATTAGCCCCAAACACTGAGAATTTGGGATCATCAGGACCATTTATTTATTTATTTTTTGTTTTGGTTTTGTTTTGTTTTATTTTTTAAATAATTATCAGCAAATTAGCCACAAACACTGAGAATTTGGGACCATTTATTTTATTTTATTTTATTTTATTTTATGTATTTTATTTATTTTATTTATTTTGTTATTTTATTTTATTTTATTTTTTAAATAAGCATCAGCAAATTAGTCGCAAACACTGAAAATTAGGGACCATCAGGACCATTTATTTTATTTTATTATTTTATTATTTTTATTATTTTTATTTAAATAAACATCAGCAAATTAGCTGCAAACCTGAGAATTTGGGTCCACTAGGACCTTTTATTTTATTTTATTTTATTTTATTTTATTTTATTTTATTTTGTGTATTTAATGTGTTTAAGTAGAGCTACTGCATATTATTATTGCTATAGTATATATGTCTCAAAATTTTTCTCATATTTTTTATTATGTAATGTCTTAAAAATGTTTTATTTATTTTTAAAATAAACATCAGCGAATTAGCTTCAAACACTGGGAATTTGGGACCATCGGGACCATTTATTTAATTTAATTTTATTTTATTATTTTAAGTAGAGCTTCTGCATATTGTTATTGCTATAGTGTGTGTGTGTGTGTGTGTGTGTGTGTGTATATATATATATCTTCTTGCCCCTGAAATACATTTTGAAATATATATTGATATATGAAGATTGAAACTAATTAATTTTAGTTTGTATTTAAAATATATTTTGGCCTCATTTTTTGCCATATGTGGTATGTTAATGAAAGAATGTGAAATGAATGTGCCCAAAAGCTAGGTTTTTATGAGGGTACAGTATGCGTCAGGATAACGGAATCTTTCTTTCCTCCAACTTTGTTTTGTGTGCTAAACTCCATCCGTCATGTCAGCAGCTGATGAGCGTAGGAGGGTTTTCATAAAGGAGGAATACACCAGTGCACTGCCTGTTCCCTCTGATTATTACTTCTCAAGGTTTCTCCATTCTTAGGGGAGAAACTATTGAGCTCAGAGTGACGCGCACAGCCATTCATCTTTCACCTGCACACTCACATATACAGCATTGTTGTGTGCTCTTTGATCGAATTATGATTCCCTGAGAGTCTGTGCATCATATTTGCATTGTATTCTATTTATCTATCTATAGCTTTACGTAGCATTGAGATTGAATATACAGTCCCCACGGTTTTAAACGCATACATGCATGCATGCTTAGGTAAAATGCACTCAGATGCACAAAATAATCTGCGTGTCTCTGATTCACTTGGCTGCAGTGAGGTGTTTTCCCTCCTCTTCAGTACATACATTGACCTGCAGGGGAACTCCTGAATGATGTAATGTGTGCAGTTACTTGTCATTGCACAGATGGTTTCTGTCGCGAGGGGCTTGCCGTGCATTAATTGCAGGGCGGCCCCAGTGGGGGCGTTTTAGCCACGCGGGGTTAAGTGGTACATTCAAGGGCATGGGATTGTGATCTATGCAGCTCTCGTGTTTCAGAGCTATGTGGGACTGCAGAGCTCTTCTAGTCTGATGCTTTTGCCACTGCGTTAACATGCAATTAAGTGAGCTCACACCCTACAATCTAGATCAATTTATGATCATTCATCGCTGTAACTGTCATATGAGCGCTACTGAATGCAACCATACACGTTGAGCTGTGCATCTATTTAGAAAGCGGAAAGTGGACGTTTCATTCTGAAATATACTGTAGCATACAGTCAGAATTTGTTGTTGCCTGACTGATTTAAAGAAATAGTTCACGTAAAAATCAACATTTGCTGAAAATAGACTCACCCTCAGGTCACCCGAGATGTAGGTGAGTTTGTTCCTTCATGTAAACTGATTTAGAGAAATGTATCTACTGCAGTGAATGGGTGCCGTCAGAATGAGAGTCCAAACAGCTGATAAAAACGTCACAATTATTTTATTTTAGTTTAGTTTAGTTTAGTTTAGTTTATTTGTTTTTAAAATAAGCATCAGCAAATTAGCCTCAAACACTGAGAATCTGGGACCATCAAGACCATTTACTTTATTTTATTATTTTTTTTTAATTTTGTGTATTTAATGTGCTTAAGTAGAGCTACTGCATATTGTTATTGTTATAGTATATATCTCAAAATATACCCCAAAAAAAAAAAAAAAAAAAAAAAATATATATATATATATATATATATATATAGTTTTATTTTATTTTATTTATTTTTATTTTATTATTATTATTTTTTTTTTATTTTTTTTTTTTATGTATTTATCATTAGCATCAGCAAATTAGCCTCAAAGACTGGAATTTGGGACCATCAAGACCATTTATAATTTAATTTAATTTAATTTAATTATTTTGTGTATTTAATGTAAGTAGAGCTACTGCATATTGTTATTGCATATTGTATACAAAAATATATAGTTTTATTTATTTTATTTTATTTATTTATTTATAATTTTTAATAAGCATCAGCAAATTAGCCTTGAAGACTGGGAATTTGGGACCATCAAGACCTTTTATTATCATTTTATTTTATTTATTTATTTATTTATTTATTTATTTATTTATTTTATATTTAATGTGTTTAAGTAGAGCTACTGCGTATTGTTATTGCTATAGTGTACGTATATATATATATATATATATATATATATATATACATACACACACACACACACACATATATACATATATATGCAGTCTGTTGTCTGTAATACATTTTTTGCTATGGACAAAAAATGTATTTGTTGAACATATTACACATTCAAATAAAAAATAAATAATGCATAAAGCCTAAATATTTGTTTTTAATTGTTTTGGACTGTTTTGGCTTGTAAACAGTACTTGATTTGTGCATATTTCTCTCCTTTTCACTTTTCACTGAAGAAAGCAATGTACTCATATTTTATCCAGAAACAACATTTTGAAGTTAAAAACGTCTTATGATGGATTTGTTTCATACAAACACAAACCTTTTGGCTTCACAAAATGTTAATTGATGGACTGGAGTGGCGTGGATTACTTGTGATGTTTTTATCACTTATTTGGACTCGCATTCTGACGGCACCCATTCACTGCAGAGGATCTATTGGTGAGCAAATGATGCAATGCTACATTTCTCCAAATCTGTTCCTATAAAGAAACAAACTCATCTACATCTTGGATGGACTTAAGTTGAGTACGTTTTCAGAAAATGTTTATTTTTGAGTGAACTATTCCTTTAAGAAGCATCATTTTATTCCATTGCACTAAATCTAATTTTCACCATTTATTTCCCATCATATATTCCACAATAAATCACAGATTTCTAAATCACTATGGATGCAAATTTATCAAATGGGAATTGAGGTCTGCGTTCAAAGCCATCAAATCCATGTCAAAACAGAAGATGTAAACAGGCAGATGAGGAGGCTCGCGACGAGCGCACTGCAGTCTTACATGCAGATTACAGAGCAAATAGAGAGAAATGAAAGTTTCTGCGTCACAGCTGAGCTACGTCATAAACAAATTATGAATTCAAGCCGCTGGATGTGAGGGAGAGGTAGAGCTCGGGAGTTTTTCACAAGGAAAGGTGCACACAGGGTTTATAGAAATGACTCACTGGGTCTGTAATTATTCAGCCTCTCACGACTGAGCCTGCTTTTCTCGAAAATAACATCAGTTTCCTTCAGGATTGACCCACTAGAGAATGAAATGCAAATGTCCTGCTTAAAAGTACCAATGTGACCCATATGCAGCTTTATCTTTATTTAAAGGGTCCAAGCGGTAAAGCTGGAAGTTTGTTTTCGTCTTAGTCATTTTAGTCTTAGCCCTAAAAGTGTCATAGATTGAGATTTCTGTTTTCAGATACCATTTTAAATTTAATTTAATTTAATTTAATTTAATTTAATTTAATTGTTTTTTTTTATATTTGTATTTTTACTTTTATTTTTAGTTTATTTTATTTTAGTTATTTTTTTTTATTTTAGTTTTATTTCAATTTAGTTTTCAACAATCAAATTATCACTTTTTTTAAAATTCAGTATTGAAATTTTTATTTTATTTTATTTTATTTTATTTTATTTTACGAAAGTTGAAAAAATTGATCTTTGGACTGTTGAATACTAAATTCTAGTTGTTTTCTGAGTAAAAAAAAATTAAATTAAATTAAATTAAATTAAATTACTGAATTTTAAAAAAGTGATGATTTGATTGTTGAAAACTACATTATTGTTTTCTGAGCAAAAATAAAAATATAAATACTGAATTTTAAAAAAGTGATGATTTGATTTTTACTTTTATTTCTTTATTCTTTATTTTTTTATTTTATTTTATTTTATTTTAGGTTAGTTTAGTCTTGCTCTGAATTTGGATTCAACAATCAAATCATTACTTTTTTTAAAATTCAGTATTTAAGATTTAATTTTTTAATTTAATTTCAATTTTATTCATTTTATATTTTATCTTATTTTATTATAGATTTTTATTTTTACTTTTAATTAATTAATTAATTAATTTTTATTTTATTTTGGTTTGGTTTAATTAAATTAAATTAAATTTTTTTTTTGCTCAGAAAACAACTAGAATTTAGTATTCAACAATCGAATGGTCACGTTTTTTACTCTGGAATATTTTTGAACTTAAAATAAAATAATATAAAATAAAATAAATAAGAAACTTCGCTTGTTTAAAGAATTCTGATTGCTGAAATCATTTTGCAGATACAAACCAATTACATTTAACAAACAGTTCCCATATGGACAAGCTGTCTGCTCTGAATTCCAAGAAAAACAAGTGATACACAAAAGCAATGATATGTTTTACCTAAAAGCTGTCATCTTGAATGTGTACTAAAATATTTATGTGAGAGCAGCAGTGATCAGTATCATGAGCATCTTACTAATGTAACTTACACACTCACCATCTGTTGCTCTGAACGCAGATGAAACGCCTCAGTCATTCTGCACAATTCATGATTCTGATACAATATGACTCAATGGGTCAATGGGTGCTAAATATATATTCTTATTTATATTTAATGCATACCATGAGATTTTAAGTCAGAAGTCCAGTTGTTTTAGTTGATTTCAAACATAGGTCTAAATTCTGTCCTACAAAATAAAATTTGCACAAATAAATAATACTGAGAAATATTCCATGGAACCTGAAGTAAAAAACGGTATTAAAGTAAACAGTATATAACAGTATATAAGTTTTGCTGAAATTTATTACTTTTATTTGTGGATTCAGTTTGCATTCAAATTAAAAATATATACATTTCAGTGCATACAGTATGTGGAAAAATTGTTAAATGTAAATCTTTAATCTAACTTTTAAATGCAAATATTAAATCCAAATATTTTTAAACCTTAAAATTACAGGTCAGAGAGAGAGAGAGAGAGAGAGAGAGAGAGAGAGAGAGAGAGAGAGAGAGAGAGAGAGAGAGAGAGAGAGAGAGAGAGAGAGAGAGAGAGAGAGAGAGATGGGGTGGGTGGAGTTATTGTGTGTTGGGAGTAACAGGTGTTCAGTAGCAGCTGCTGTTCACAAACACAGAAACACTGATCGATACGGAGCTGCTCTGATCTTCCGATACAGCAGATGATCAATAATATCCGGAAATATTAACCACTGAACGATAGGTGAGTGAAACATTATTGCGCCATTCTCTGTTATTTTTACATTGGCGACGCGGCGTGACCGATGAACCTGGTACTTGAACTCATGATGTTTTGTGTCAGTCATCAGGTGTTTATTGTCGAAGTAAATACACGACAGTGTCATTGAATAGACCAGTTACAATGTTTAGACGCTTCTGGAAATAGAGAAAACAAAAGTGATTGTCTGTTTAGTTTAGTCTGTTGGAAGCTTCGCTCCTGCAGAGGAAACTAAAATGAAATTTCAGTCTAGTGGATGTTAGATTAGACACTAACAAGAAGTACTATATATATAAAATGTAACATGGCAATACCCTCCTTTTTGAGCCTTAATAATACTGAGCCTTAATAAATATTGTGCTATAAATATGGCAGTTATCCTATTCAGTGCTATAAGTACCACACTTTTAACATCTGTTACTATAACTGGTTTTTATATTCCATTTTCACAGAACATTTTCTTGTCTAAGCAGACAGAATGAGAGATCTCTGTCATATGTTTGTGTTGTTTTAATTTGGTTCACCACAAGAGGTTTGATGTGCGGCTGGTAAGAGGATTGTCTGTTTTTGTTCGTGGTCAAGCAGGTCATTTCCTTCTTTATACAGATATAGTTAAGTGCTGGTGTGTGTGTGTGTGTGTGTGTGTGTGACAGAGAGAGATCAGGTTAATAGAATTAATAGGATTTATTTCCTTCTATTCTTTTTTTGCCAAGTTAACTAAGGCGAGCATGACTATTACTGGTGCTCATACTCGGGGTTAGTGATTTGAATACACCTGTAATTGGACCTGCACTAAATGATACCTCAAACCATGTACCACTGTCACCACCTAGCAACAACCCAAAACACCCTAGTAGCCACCTACTGTAGCAACATCTCAAAACACCATAGCAACCACCTAGCAACAAACCAAACCACCCTAGCAACTACCAACTGTGGCACCAACAATCCAAAACACCCTAGTAACCACCTACTGTAGCAACATTCTAAAATACCATAGCAACCACCTAGCAACAACCCAAAACACCCTAGTAACCACCAACTGTAGCAACAACACCCTAGTGGCCACCTACTGTAGCAACAACACCCTAGTAGCCACCTACTGTAGCAACATCTCAAAACACCATAGCAACCACCTAGCAACAAACCAAACCACCCTAGCAACTACCAACTGTAGCACCAACAATCCAAAACACCCTAGTAACCACCTACTGTAGCAACATTCTAAAATACCATAGCCACCACCTAGCAACAACCCAAAACACCCTAGTAACCACCTACTGTAGCAACATTCTAAAATACCATAGCAACCACCTAGCAACAACCCAAAACACCCTAGTAACCACCAACTGTAGCAACAACACCCTAGTAGCCACCTACTGTAGCAACATCTCAAAACACCATAGCAACCACCTAGCAACAAACCAAACCACCCTAGCAACTACCAACTGTAGCACCAACAATCCAAAACACCCTAGTAACCACCTACTGTAGCAACATCCCAAAACACCATAGCAACCACCTAGCAACAACCCAAAGCACCCTAGCAACTACCAACTGTAGCAACAACACAAAACACCCTAGTAACCACCCAACAACAATCCCTAGTATCCACTTAGGCTAGCCTGCACCTAGCAACAGCCCTAAACATCCTACCAACCACCTACTGTAGCAACAATTCAAAGTACCCTAGCAACCACCCAATAACAATTCCTAGCAACCACCTAGCAGCAACTCAAAACACCATAGCAACCTCACAGCAACAACCCAAAGCACCCTAGCAACCACCAACTGTAGCAACAACCCAAATCAAGCTAGTAACCACCTAGGCTAGCATCCACCTAGCAAAAACCAAAAACACCCTAGCAACCATCTACTATAATAACAACCCAAAACACCATAGCAACCACCTAGCAACAGCTCAAAGTACTCTAGCGACATCTATTCTAGCAAGAACCCAAAACATTCTAGTAACCACCTAGCAACAACCCTAGCTACCACCTACTGTAGTAACAACTCAAAACACCCTAGCAACCACCTAGCAACAGCCCAGTACACCCTAGTAACTACTTAGCAACAATTCCTTGTAACCACCTACACTAGCATTCACCTAGCAACAGCCCAAAGTACCCTAGCAACCACCTACTGTAGCAACAACATGAGACACCCAAACAACCACCTACCAACAGCCCAAAGTACCCTAGCAACCACCTACTGTAGAAACAACTCAAAAACCGTAGTAGCCACCCAGCAACAATCCCTAGTAACCACCTAGGCCAGCATCCACCTAGTCACAACCCCGAACATTCTAGTAATCACCTAGCAACAACCCAAAGCACCCTAGCAACCACCTACTGTAGCAACAACCTGAAACACTCTCATAACAACCTAGCAACAACCCAAAACATCATAGTAATCATGTAACAACCAAAAACACTGTAGTAGCTGCTTGGTAACAACCCATAATATCCTTGTAATCACCCAACAGCAACCCAACACACCCTAGCAACTACCTTGCAACAGCCTAAACACCCCAGCAACCACCTAGCAATGTACATAAATCTTAATATTAGCAAACTTTATAGCATTTGGCAATGCTTTCCTTCAGCATCTGGCCAGTAAAGCATTTTATTGAACTGAATGTGGAGCAAGAGACAGAGTGCATGGAGTGATTGAGGGCAAGAATGAACAATAGTCCTGCTGCCGCTAACGACGGCCATTATTAGTGTGCATTGTTTATTTATGTCTAAACAAAGCGTTGTGCCTCGGCGAGCGTGAAGCACAGCCTCTCTCTGCTTCTGTGGCGCGTGAGAAAGCTTTTACTCTCTTTAATTAGACGCCACAACTCAATCTCCCGCAGTCATTCGATATTAAACACTTGCGGCCTCATGCACAAAAACCAATAGCATTTCCATTACAACAGAGGCTCTGGTTAATGTGTGTGTTGTATTACTTCAGTAGTGGATATGGGAGCGAGATCTGTTGGACTGTTGGCCTGAAGTTGTGAAATCAGCAGCGTTGTTTTATTGCATTATAGCACTTTTACTGTGTCAGATAGGCAAAGAAAATGTTTTACTGTGCTATCATGGCATATTTCTAAGTCAAAGGGCTTGACAAAGGTGATATTGTTAAGTGAACACTTTCAAAAGAATTTTTCAGGGAGCTGTATAGTTTATCTGTGAAACTCATTGTAATAAGGAAATTGGTCTTATGTGAGGGTCACAGTTAAGTTGATGTGATCTTCCATTAGCTAATGAGAAGACAGGAGTGGCTAATCTAAACACTGTTTAACCGCATGATAATCTGTAAGTCTTTGTGTTCAATTCCAGAAAATTGCAATAGGCTACGCCCATGAAAAAGTGCAGATAACAAGCTTAACAGTGTGTTCTGTGTCAAAGGTTTTAGTATATAGTGCATAAAGAATATTACATTTAAAATTATATTATATTTATATATATATATATATATTTTTAAATAGAATGTCTTTGTAAATTTGTTCGGTAGACTAAAACAATCTTACAGATATTTTTTGTAGTAAATACACACAAATATATACAATAATTTATATATATACATATTTTTTGTTAGTGATATATATATATATATATATATAATTAAAAAAAAAAAAAATATAAAAAAAAAAAAAATATATATATATATATATATATATATATATATTCATTTTTAAATGCAGTAATTCTACATTTATTACATATATATATATATTACATATTACATTTAAAATGATATAATATTAATATTTTAAAATTTTAAAATTACGTTATATTTTGAAAAATTTTTCAGTACACTAAAATCTCATTAAATACACACACAAATATATACAATAATTTATATATATATATATATATATATATATATACATACACACACATATTTTAGTGTGTGTGTATATATATATATATATATATATATATATATACATACATACTTGTTTTAATATAGAAAAAAAGTATATAAATATTTAAAAACATTAAAAACATTAGGAATAAATTACAAATTTTGTATTAAATACATATAATATAATATAATATAATATAATATAATATATAATTACTTTTATATACATGATTTTAGTTTTTATTTCATATAAAATATTAGATTTATAGTTGGTTTACAGTAAAACAAAAGTATGTATAGATATACTTTTGTTTTACTGTAGAAAAAAATAATAAATAAAGTATATTAAATATTTAAAAACATTAAAAACATTAGGAATAAAATTTTATATTAAATACACACATAATATAATATTTAATTACTATTGTATACATACATAATTTTAGTGTTTTTATTTCTTATATATATATTAGCTTTTACTTTTTTACTAATTTTATTTTTAATTTAATTTAATTTTTGCCGTAGCCTGTAATTGTGCTTTCAGATATGTATCCATTCACAGACTGCTGTTTAATTTAATCAATGGGTGTTGGTTGGCAAGATCTATCAGTCAAACAGCAGTGTTTTAATAATGTTACGTCATATTTTTCCATCTAAGGGCAGATTTGATTTCATTCAGCGTGTTACATCTTTGGCTTTTATTCAGTGTGTTTTGTTGTGCAACCACCACACAAAACCCAATTTCCTCTGTTATCTCATCTATATTGTGGATACCTTACAACATCATATTTTTACCATTCAGGAAATGATGCCTGACGTGCATAAAAGTGAATGACTAGGAATCTTTTATTCCTTAATAAGATGTGATGCAACAAGTAATTTGTCCTTGTAAGAAATACGTATTTTCTTGATGATCTATAAACACGTTTTGTTATGCAATATGCATGTTGTGCATATTGAAATAAGCATGTGGAATATATTGTGCTCATGCAATATTGCATCTCAGCTAAATTGCATCAACAAATTTCACTTTCCAACTTTTTTTCAGACTTTTGCAGTAAAACTGATAACAAATGTCTCTTTTTAGTTTAATAGAGCAACTCTGCCAGATTTCAGACAGGCAAAAGATATATAGTTGCATTAAGGATGTCGAGTGAAGCAATAAACGAGCTAATGCAACGCTTCCCGCCTCAGCTACACATCCTGATGGGATGCTTTCACTCAAGGACGGCCGTTGCCATGACAACAGCCGGACAGGGCGGGGCTTAAGTGCAGGTATTCTCATTAGAGCCGTCCTCGACATCAAACTACGACGCAAACCCGAGACCTCAAGGATGTCTCTTGCTCCGCTGATCATTAAACCTGAAGGCCACAGACAGATGTTCAGACGATTTTTGTACAATGAAGCCACCACGATATCCCAGTGGCGCGAAACACGCTGTTCTCATTACTGATCGCCTCTCCTAAAGTGAACACATGACACTGTCACTGTGTGCTCGTGAATGAGGCCGGTCAAACCGCACACTGCTTTCTAAAAGGTTAAGATGTCAAATGAAAACAAGGTCAAGATGCTGTTCAGACTCAGGTTTGGTAACTGGAGTTTGTCAGCGTCTATCTGACTTGTCACAAGCGAACTTGAGCAGTGAGCGTTCTGGATAACATCGCTCCTGTTTTTACTGTAATCCACTGCTTTAATATCTGCTAACCGGTTTAGCTGCTCTACGAGGGGAAGCTCTGATGTGTCCGTCTGGAGATCAGTGACGGATGAGACAGTATTCTGAGCAGAATTCCCCTCACAGATCCTCTATCAGACCACGCAAGTCTGTCTGGGACAAAGATGATAAACAGTCTGGTCTGTATTTGTGAGTCAAATGTGCCGCTTCTGAATAAGAAATGCAAATGGACGAGCAACAGTAAATGGATGAATAGCTTTATTATTTATTATAGCTATATTATAGCTATATTATTAAAGGTTAGAGATTGGTGGGATTTTTCAGTGTTTAAAAATTTTGAAAATACACTAAAAACATTTCTGATTTTTATTATTTATTGTTTACAGTATGTTTTTTTTTTTTTAATTGTTCGTTCAGTTGTTTAGGATTTCGCATTGTACACTACTGCTCAAAGGTTTGAGATCGATGAGATTTTTCAGTGTTTTTGAAAATGTCTCTTATGCCTGTCTAAGGCTGCATTTATTTGATTAAAAATCCAGTAAAATCAGTAAAAATGTGAAATATTTTTACAGTTTGAAAGAGAGGTTTTCTATGTGAATATATTTTAAAATGTAATTTATTTCTGTGATCAAAGCTGAATTTTCAGCATTATTGCTCCCAGTCTTCAGTGTCACATGATCCTTCAGAAATCAATCTAATATGCTGATTTTCTGCTCAAGAAACATTTCTGATTTTTATTATTTACTGTTTACATTGTTTTTTACTTGAAATTGTTATTTCTGGGTTATATTGTTCAAAATTTCACATTGTGCATTACCGCCCAAAGGTCATTGGTGAGGATTTTTTTTTTTAAAGTGTCTTATGCTTGTTCAAGCTAATTAAAAATACAGTAAAATATAGTAATATTGTGAAATATTTTTTACAGTTTAAAAGAACTGATTTCTATGTGAATATACTGTAAAATGTAATTTATAATTTTCAGCATCATTACTACACATTGCAATATGCTGATCATGAAACATTTCTGATTATAATCAATGTTGAAAACAGTTGTTTTGCTTCATTATTTTGTGGAAACTGTGATGCAGTGGTATTTTTAATGATTTTTTGATAAATAAAGAGTTAAGAAGAACAGCATTTATTTAAAATAGAAATCTGTTGTAACATTGTAAATGTCTGCCACTTTAAATCAAATTAATGCATCCTTGCTGAATAAAATATTTAATTACAAAAAACTTAAACAGTACCGTATGTAAACCCCATATTGCTATGCTTTTTCCATATTTACAATATATATAACACTGATGAGACAAGTAGCTTACATAAAGCGCACATTTTAATAACTGCTTGTCTATTTGTTTCTGTAACTATACAAACCTAATTAATGTTTAATGAGGGAAGCATTGTTTAGTTTCTAATTGGTTAACATCATGCATAATGTTAACAACATTATAGCACCAGCAATAACCCAGCTTCATCGTGTGTAAACGGCCTCCATCTGTGATTTGAGGGGCCCATGGGAGGCCCCTATAGGATTGCAGTTTATTTATGTCAAGCATGTTGTTTGTTAAGATTTCTGAAGGCTCTTTTGTAAACAGGCCTCTTTCTGTCAAGAAACACGATGCGGTCGATGTGACCTGTGGCTGGAGGAATTCCCAAAATAATTGTTTAGACTGATCATTTTTCTCTCGCTGTAGCTTGATACGTCACTCCATAGAGTTCAGTATAATAGGAGAAGGACTCTTCCCCAGCAGGCATTAACACAACCTCTTTCTCTTTGTCTTGGCAGATCTCCTCCTTCAGCTCCGGTCCTGATCCGCCTTCCTCCGGTTCCTGTCCATCCGTCTGCTCCGGGCTGCTCCATGCAGGGGAGCGGCTGATCCATGGGCCGCTCTCCGGTGAGCCTGTCCAGACTGAAGCTGGGGAAGCTAAAGGTGGTGCGGCGGCAGCTGCTGCAGCGCTATGAGCACCAGCCGTTTGTCTCCTGTCTGGCCGGCCTGTACGGCTGCCAGTGGAGACGCTACCAGCGCGCAAAAGCCCAGCCGGGGGAATGCTGCTGTAGTCGGGTGAGAAAACATGATTATTATGGTGCTTGCAATCATTCTGAACTGAATGCAGCTGCAGTGGTTTTCATGCAAGTTTTGTTCTAAAACATAGCATGTTTAGGCATCATAACACAGCATGCTTCTGGCTCAGGATGCTCAAAAATATGGACGCCAACATGCTTTATAAAATTCCTTATTTTGATTACAGTTCTAGAAATCCCAGTGTGCATTGCAACGAATTTAGTAAAACTATAATATTTTCATACAATAATAAATAGTATGTAAATAACAAAATAAAGTCAAATTAGGAAAAAAGAATATCTTCCATAAAATTTTTGGGCTTATTATACATTTTAAAAAATATATAAAATATATTAAAATATGTGTATTACACTGTGATTAAAAACGTTTTTAATGTAATTAAAACTAGAGTAAAATTTCATGCATTCACTGTAGTGAAATGTTTTTTAAAAATGTTGTGAGCTCCTGTGACTAATTAATTGTATAATTGCGTTACTTGATTGTTTTGATGTATAAGGCATAGATAAACATTCAAAAACAATGTACTTTTAAAAAAATATTTTTTTATTTTTTTTGTCAGAATTAATTTCCATTTTATTTGAATATAAAATTAAAACAAGAAGTCCATGCATTCACTGTATTTATTTTTCTTACGTCTAATAAAATGAATGAAAAATACACAAAGAACTTTTAGACTGTGTTTCTGATTATATAAAGCAGTAATTAATGTCATGAGTATAAACTTGAAAAATCATGAGTGTTTTGATTTAAAGGTCAGAAGCTAGTGCTTATATGAATAAAAAAAATCACAAACATGACACTTGTAAATTAAATAATGTTGTATATACTGATTTATTCGTTAATGTGTAATATGGTTTGTTTGGGGTTTTTTTTAAACAAATTCTGAGCTCTAAAAGATTTTCAGAATTTTTTACAAATCTTTTGGTTTAGACCATCTACAAATGTTAAATCTTAAAATAAAATGTTAAGGTTACCACTGCATTTTTCTGAAAAAAAAAAAAATAAATAAATAAAATAAAATAATAATAATAATAATTTTTTTTAAAGCTCATTATAAAAGAAATTCATTATTGTTTATTTAATTCTAACATATAAGTTCTTGTTAAAAATGAACCAAAATGAAAAATTATTTGCTAATAATTTCTGCATTTTATTAAAAAATTAGATTATCACTATTAATTTCCATTTCCAAAATATTTTAATTAACAAAAATTACAGTTAACGCATGACAACAATATTTTATTTATTTATTTATTTATTTATTTATTTATTTATTTATTTATTTATATATATGTATTTATTTATAATATTGTTGTCATGCATTCACTGTAATTTGTTTAAAAATATTTTAAAACATATTCTGAAAGTTTTAATTGTGTTTTTGAGGCTTATATATTTCAGTTGGTTTAAGGGTTTATATTGTAAACTAAAACTACTAAAATCCTGTAAGAAGCTGAAACAAAAAATAAATATTACATAACTTAAACACTTATTTATTTATTAAATTATTTATTTATTTATTTATTTATACTATATATATTTTTCTTCAGAATATCAGGATTTTTTTTCTGTCCACATTCAATTTGATTATATTTGAATGTATTGTATAAAATAAAAAATGCTGTATTTTCCTTTTATTGAAAGTAAAATGACATGCGTTCAGCTAGTTTTTGTCAAAAACTTTTTTTTTTTTTTTTTTTTTTTTTTTGTCTTTGTCATTTTTCCTTGCACTTTTGACCTGTTATATTTTATTAATCTAGCAAAAAATCACCACATAGTTCTAAATAGACATTTTCTATTTATGCATGTTAGCAAATGCTTTTATCGGAAGCAACTTTAATTCCATTCAGAGCATGCATTTAATTTCATGCATTCCCTGAGAAACAAGCCCATGACCTTGGCTATCTGTTCTCATGCTGCCTTGAATACACTAAAATTTAAGTAAATGCAAATGTAATGATAATTCAGTGTTGATTTAACACCATTGCAGCAAGATGAATAAACCCAGTACACCACATGTATAAAGTACCAACATATTGTTGTCTCTCAAAGGGCTTGTTTTGTCTAAATCTGTGAATATTTTCCCCTGAGCCAGAATATCTGCAGAAGCCACTCACGCTGCTCAATAGAAAGCACTTATCAGAGCACTTTTCCTGTATGGGCTGATGAGTTTTCTTTAACGCGGCGAGCGCAGCTCTTCATCTGCTGATGGGCTGCTTTCTAAATCGAGCTGTTTTCAGTCCTGATAAACAAGCTCCCCTCGAAGTCGCGCACAGAAGCGACTCATCTAAGTGTTAGGCGTGAGTTTTTAGGTGGTGTGACTCAGAAAGCATCATTCATTGAGTCATTTGAAAGCGGTCTGATGACTCACTGTGTGATCGCTGCATGCTGAGCCAGGCCGTCCTGGACGGCTCCAAATCAACGATTTGAATTGCAAAGTTAGTATTAGCCTCATGTGTCGCATGTGTTTCATCCTCCTCTTGATTTTCTCACTCCGGCCGCTGTGTTGAGTAATTGCGGTGCGGTGTGGGTGTTCTCACAGCTCTTGATGGCTCTGTTTTGCAGTTGGAGTGCAGCAGTTTTGCTCTTCTCATCGTAACGTTTGTCCTGACCCTGATATTCCTGTACTTCTGGAGTGAGGCGCAGAATGACTACAACGACTTTGACTGGTGAGTGTCTGCATGGACGGACACATGGATTGACACATGATTAGACTGATGTGTTATTCATGGAAAGCTCTGCCATTTGTGTGTCCCTATGGCTTATTAATTATACAGTTACATTACTTGATTTTGATACGCAAGGAATAGAACAACATAAAAACATACTGTCCATTTTATTTTTTACATATTTTTAATTGGGAAAATTTTGTAAAGTGCACGTCCCTATTTATTTCCATTATATTTGAATGGGTTATATATATGTATATATATAAAAAAAGCAAATAAAATATTTACATAAGTATTTACAAAAATATTTACGTAAAATATATTTTTTTAGTTTTGTGTGTCCTGATGACTTTTTAATTCTATAATTACATTACTCTGTGCATTTGATTATATAAACTTGAAAAAAAAACTTTTAATTTTATATAACATTTTTTCATCAGAACATTTGTATTTCCCTATTCATCTCCATTATAAAAATAAAAACTTATAAACTTTTATTGAAAGTAAAATGTCATGCATTTGCTATATATATATATATATATATATATATTTTATTTTATTTTTTTTTTTTTTTTTTTTCAGAATTTTTTTTATTATTATTATTTTTTTTTTTTTTTTCCAGAATTTTTGAAATGTGTATCTGTGGCGTATTAATTATATTTTTACATTAATTGATGGATTTGATTATATAAGGCATAGAAAAACTTCATTTTTAAAAAATATTTTTCATTAGAATATCAGGAATTTGAATTTACCTATTTATCTCCATTATATTTGAATAGGTTATATTTATTATTATTATTATTGTTGTTATTATTATTATTAATAATAATAATGTATTTACATTACTTGATTTTGATTATATAAGGAATAGAAAAACTTATTAATTTTTAAAAAATATTTTTCATCAGAATATCAGGAATTTGCATTTCCTTATTAATTTCCATTACATTTGAATGGGTTATATTTAAAATATATATATTATATGAAAAAAATAAACATTTATTGAAAGTGAAATGTCATGCATTTGCTGTTTTTTTTTTTTTTTTTTTTGTTCTAAAAATATTTTTTTATTATTTTCAGAATTTTTAAAATGTGTATCTGTTGCTTATTAATTATATAATTACAGTACTTGATTGATTTGATTGTATAAGGCATAGAAAACCAACAACAAAAACACTTTTCATTTTATTTATTTTTTTAAAATATTTTCCATCCAAATATTAGGAAGTTGCATATCCTTTTTCATCTTCATTATATTTGAACAGGTTATATAAAATCATTTTATTATATAAATGTCATGCATTCACTGCAGATTATGTCCAAAAATTTGATATATATGCATGTCCTTATTAATCTCCATTATATTTGAATGAGTTATATAAAATTTACAAAAAGGAATTTTGCTTTATTAAAAGTAAAATGTCATGCACTCGCTGTAGTTTTTGTCTGAAATAATTAAAAAATATTTTCTAAATTTTCTTAAGTCATTTGCCCTTGCACTTCTAACCAGTTACATATATTAATTTCGTAAATGCTTTTAAAAATAAAAAATGCTGTCACATTTTGATATCACATTGACCTTTAGAAATAGTTTGATCTTTCAGACATCATATTTAATGTTGTTAAAATCAACACACAGTTCAAAAAAATGTACATTTTAAGTAACATTTAGGCAAATGGTTTTAATCCATTTTTCAAATTAAATATTCAGAAATATTTAGATACAAATAGCACCAGTTACAGAAAATGATTGGGGTTGGATGCATTAATTAATTGTTTGTAATTGTCTCCAGGTTTAACTTTGGGAACCTGGGCTTCTGGTTCCCGTGGTCGGTGGTGTTGTTAGTGGTCGCTGCGGCTCTCTTCACCTACATCGCCCTCCTGCTGGTGAGAACAGTGAACAGCAGCAATGCGTTTCAGTTTCAGCTTCTCCTGATGGTAATGTTGTGGTGTTGATGTTGTGCAGGTCCTGGCGGTGTGTCTTCTCTCTGAAGGACAGAGGCTTTACCTCCACTGGAGCCACAAGGTGATCAAAGAAACAGTGTTTTGATAATTCATCATTCATCATTGCTGTCGGCGCCTCGTCTCACACATTTGTATTCATCACATATCTGCGTTACCAGAGAAACAGCTTCATATGATTCATAGATTGTGTTGAACCTACGATTAAATAATTTATGACACATTTTAAATCCTGAATAGAGCTTGGGTAAAAATATGGTATTTTAAGTGTAATTTTGTGGGCTGCTGTTATTATTAGACATTTTATTTTATTCTCTCCCAGCACAAATGTTGTTGCAGTGGTTTTAGGCTCCAACATTAACCAAAATTAGCCAAACATTTTGAAAATCATTTTTTGAAGAAAAAAATAAATCTTTATTGTTATTTTAGCATTATGTGTCATCAATATTTTTATTTTTTATATTTTTTTATTTGAATGTTTGTTTTAGTCATTTTGTTATTTGTTATTTGCTTTTGTTGTTTTTATTAGTTTTTTTTGTTTGATTTTTAAGTATTTCTATTTAGTATTTTTGTTTTTAGTTTTGTTTAGTAATTTTAGTACTTAGTACTAATTATATTTTAGTTTGTTGCATTTTTAAAAAAAATATTTTTAATAATTTTAGTTTTAGTTAACCATACCAACACAACATTAACTAAGATAATAAAAAATAAAATAAAATAAACAACTTTAATTTTTAAGTAATTTTTTTTTTAGTTAACAAGTTGTTTTTAATCATTTTAGTTTTAGTTAACAATACCAACACTGCAGGATTATGGTTAACTAAAACAACAACAAAAAAATAATCATAAACATTAACTGAAATAAAATAAAATAAAATAAAATAAACAACTTATTATATTTCAGCTAGTTGCATTGGCAATATTTCTTATTTTTATTTTATAAACATCTTGATATAATAAACTAAAACCGAAAATGAAAATGAATATAAACTAAACAGACATATTTAAAAAAATAAAAAATAATAAAAATAACAAAAAAATGCACAATAAAATTAATAGAGAAACCTAAAAAGAACATGTAGTGTATATATAAAAATGAAAAATGGGGAAGAAAAACCAGTGTTTTTTTTTTTTTTTAAGTTAATTTTTTAAAATGTAATTTAACAGGTTGTTAAATGAAATTAATATTGTCCTGGTGCAATATTAAATAAACAAAATGAAACAAAATAAAATAAAATAAAATAAAATAAAATAAAATAAAATAAAATTTAATTCAGCTAGTTGCATTGGTAACATTTCTCAATTTTGTTTTATAAATGTCTTGATATAATAAAAAACTAAAAATGAAAATGAATATAAACTATGTAGACATATTTTTAAAAATAAAAAATAAAATAAAAAATAAAATAATAAAAATAACAACAAATGCACAATAAAATTACTAAAGAATAATAAAATAAAATTACAATAAAATTACTAAAGAAACCTAAAAGAACTTGTAGTATATATAAGTATTATAATATAATAAAAAACTAAAGCTAAAAATGAAAATGAATATAAACTATATAGACATATTTTAAAAAAATAATAAAAATAACAAAAATGCAATCAAATTATTATTTTAGTTTGTACCTTTGGCTAATTACTTTTAACTAGAATTAATTTAAAAACAGATAATGCAAACATGAAACTAATTTAAAATAATAAAAAAATACAGTAGCATCTCAATCATGCTAAAATGCAATTCTTCTGTATTCTATATTTTGCACAGATTGGCATCCTGGTGACTCTCACCTTCTCGATCAGTGCCACAGCTGTGCTCTCCGACTTATGGAGCAAAGAATGGACGACGCTGCTCCTTTCTTTTCAGGTGGGTCAAGTGACCCGACACTGACAGTCACCGCGGCTTTACATTAGTACGGTTCCTGTAATGCATTTATGTGTTTCCATTTTTGTCGTGCAGGTCACAGCGCCCTTTCTTCACGTGGGCGGAGTTTCACTAATGACACTTCTGTCCTGGCCAATAGCCTTACACTTCTTTCGCATGAACAAGAGAGGTACGTGATCCTGTTCACTGCTGGCAACAAATGAAAACGCATTGTGATTCAGGTCATATCCTGTTTCAGCCAGCACACATCTAGCTGTTTTCATGAAGAAAAGTGGTTCTGGGCTGAAAAATGGGATGTGCACCTGCTAGTCTCAAACCAGGTCCCACTGACATCAGGAGCCAGTGGCTGTGATTATATTGTGATTATGTAGTTTAAAAAAAGCTTGTTCTTTCTAAATTGATGTAGCAAAATTAGATTGCTCCATTTTAAAACCATCCAGTATTGCATGGCATGATGCAGTGACGCATGCATTTAGTGCATCTGTATATTTAAAGGTGCTGAAAGCCATTTCAGGCATTTCGCTTTAAAGAATTAATTTATTTGATTAAAAAAATGCTTATTTTGACGATACCTGTCAGGTAGAACGTTTTAGTGTTATGTACTATTATATACTATTATATAATAGTAAATGCGTAAGTAACACTATGTTATTAGGTTATTTATATAGTATTATAGGTCTATTATTTATTAATATTTTGGATTTAGTCATTTTAATCGTCTTTTTATATTTTTCAGTTTTCATTTTAATTGTCGGAATTATAATTTATATATATATATATATATATAATATATATTTTAATCTATTTAGCTTTACATTAAAAAATCTAGAAAAAAAACTACAAAAAAGGTTTTAGTAATTTTCTGTTTATAGACACTTCCTTTATTTCTTAAATAGTTTTATTTTTTAGTACTTTTAATTGATATACTATACTAGTTTTTGCTGATGTTTTAATTAGATTTTAATTGTATTATTTTATTTTATTTTTAAAGCTATTTAGCTTTAGCTTTACTTTAAAAAATTATTAAAAAACAAAAAAGGTTCTGGTAATTTTCTGGCAGGTTATTATCATTTATGTTTATGGACATTACCTTTATTTCTAAAATAATTTTATTTACTTGTTATGCATTTTGTAATTGCTATTAATTGCTATAATATTGCTATAAAATGCTATTATATTTTTTGCTAATATTTTTAATTAGAGATACATTTTATAATTTTTATTGGTTTATGTCTTTATACTATTTATTTAATTTTATTTCTTTTAGTACTTCAGGTTAAATAAATCAGAAATGTTGCAACTTGATTAAAAAAAAAAAAAAAAAAAAAAAAAGTAAAATAAAATAGTTTTTTATATTTTTTTATTTTATTTAACATTTATTTTGTTTCCAGTAATAATTAGAACTGTTAATAACTGTTAATTAATAATAATTCTGCCCTGCAAAACAACATAATGCAATTTAATTCAAAATACAGTCAAAACACCTGTGGAAAATCAATACGGAAAATTTATTTGTGATAACACAGCACATTGGGTCCTATTTTTGGAATGTTTTTAGTGTTGTAATTTTAGTAATTAGTTGCCAAGGCCATTTCTTCAAATTTTTGTGTAAATTTAATTTAATTTAATTTTAATATTTCTATAATAATTTTTAATTAATAATTTTTAATTCAGATTTATATATATATATATATATATATATATATATATATATATATATATTTTTTTAATTTAAATTTTTTTTTTTTTTTTTCAGCTTTATTTTAATTACTGGTAAACAATTCCCAATAGTTTTTGTTTAGCTAAAAACACTGGGTGATAAGGACCTTTTTTTGCATGATATTCTGATAAAACACACCAGAGATCTTTATAATAACGTCAAAGCTAAACATATGTCAAATGTGGACTTATGGCTTGAATTATGGCTTGTAAACAAAAGCCATGATGTCTGTATAATTAAATGGGCAGATTATATAGTACCATAGTCAGTATTATCATTATTGTGTAAATGGCGTCATTTTGTAATTATCAGTGACTCAAATGCATCTTAACACAGCTGTTTCATCTGTCCTTGTCACAGTATTGTTAGACTCTCATAAAACCCAATCGCTCTGTGATGCACAGCTTGTCCTTGAAAAGCATTGCTCCTGTTGGTTTTTTCTCCTGTCTCTGGCCGATGTTCAGCTGAGTCATGTCTGCGTCTCTTAATGAAGGCATGACGAACGAGGCAGAAAGACAAACGCTGGACAGAGGCTGGTCTCTCACAGCTGTGTGACTCTCGCCTCCATCCAGAGACTGGCCCTTTGTCCCGGCATCGTCTCTCTCTCTCGCGCTGAGATGAGTCGTGCCAGTGTAGAGATGACATAAATATGCGTCATGCTCTCGCTCTCATTACGGCCGAGCAGCGGGTGCTGCGGTTATTAATTGGGCCTGTCAGCGTGCGATTATCTGCCTGTAATTCCCATGTTTGCTCAGGCTGCTAAATGATTGTAGTGGCATTGGCAGGGATGATTTTTTTCTAATTGGTAGTGGAGAGGGTGGCTTAGAGGATTTGGTTATGATGGGGAATATGTTGACACAATTTTGGCCAGATTTGAAACCCTGATAGTTTATAAGCTCTGCTTCAGTTCTATATACACCCCAAAAATCTGTGTAAATGTGGCACAATATATTGACATGAACTGTATTAACATGAAGGAATTTTCTATATTGATTTTTTTTTTGTTATTGTACCTGTATTTTGAATTTTGCTCTGTATTATGTGTTCTGGCAGAAAACTAAAAAATAAAAATTAAATAAAAAAATAAATAAAATTAAATAAAATTAAATTAAATAAACTGCTGGCTAATTGATTGATTGATTTGTGTTTTTAAATTTTTTTATTTAAAATTTGATTATTTATTTATTTAAAAATAGATTATATTTACTGCTATCTGCATTTACATTTTTATTAATTTAGCAATTTTATGTAATTTTATAACAATTTGATCAAGCTCAGTACATCAAAGTAATTGACAAATGTAGTATAAATTTCAACTAAAATAACTAAAACTAGGTAAAGTAAAAGTAATAAATAAAAAATAATTATATAAAAAAATATATAATACATTTTACATAGAAAAAGCTTTACATATCTGCTTTAAAACAATTCTGGAATATTCCAATAATAATAAAAAAAAAAATTAAATTAAATTAAAATAAATTAAATTAAATTAAACTGCTGATTCAAATTAATTGACAAATGTAGTATAAACTGAAGTACTAAAATAACTAAAACTAGATAAATTAAAAGTAATAAATAAAAAATAATTATAAATTACTTTTTACAAAGAAAAAGCTTTACATTTCTGCTTTTAAACAGTTCTGGAATATTTCTAAAATAAAATAAAATAAAATTTAACTGCTGGTTTAAAGTAATTGACAAATGTAGTATAAATTTAAACTAAAACAACTAAAACTAGATAAATTAAAAGTAATAAATAAAAAATAATTATAAAAAAATATTACATTTCACATAGAAAAAACAATTCTGGAATATTAAAATAAAATAAAATAAAATAAAATAAAATAAATATAACTGCTGGTTCAAAGTAATTGACAAATGTAGTATAAACTGAAGTACTAAAATAACTAAAACCAGATAAATTAAAAGTAATAAATAAAAAATAATTTAAAAAACTATTACATTTTACATAGAAAAAGCTTTACATTTCTGCTTTAAAACAAATACATAAATAAAAAAAATTAACTGCTGGCTAATTGATTGACTGTTTATTTATTTATTAAAATGTTTATTTATTTACGTATTTATTTAAAAATAGATTAGATGTACTATTATCTGCATTTACATTTTATTCATTTAATAATCGTATATTATTTTATAACTCTTTGACCAAGCTCAGTACATCAAAGCTTTTTACAAATGTACTGTAGTATAAATAAAAAAAAATAGGTGCAATGTGTTTTCATAACAGTATAACAGATTTGTTTTACACTTTGCTTGATTTTTGCACACATTCATTGACGAGTATCGTGTGTGTGTTTTTTAGTGAGGCAGGTGGCTCTCCTCGGCTTGTTCCTGGCGGTTCTCTTCGCTCTGTATCTGGTGCCGTTGGGCATGTATTCGCCCTGCATCAAAGAGGAGGGCACACTGGGGCCGGCGCCCACCCTCATCGGGCACAGAGGAGCGCCCATGGTCAGCTATTTTTACCTCATGATATTTGTAAACACACATGGGTTTTATGTGGGCTTATGTCAGCGTGCCCTTTAAAATCAATATCTGTTGGACTCCACTTTCAAAACTAGACATTTTGTTCTGATTCTGTGTTTTGCGTCTCATTTTTGACCTTTAATGGAAATATGAAACATTTAAATACAAGCACAAAGGTTAAGGCTCAAAATGGTTGTCCAATGAAGCGTTTCTCTTTAAACAGCTTGCGCCAGAAAATACCCAGATGTCCTTTGAGAAGGCTGTTGAAGCGGGAGGAGAAGGACTGGAGACGGACGTCACAATCAGGTGAGCCGCTTCACCCTTTTCTACTTATTGTATTCTCATAAAAGCTTTGTAAAGTACTGAAACATGCTTTTTATGGCTTCTAATAGTTGCAGTAAAGGTAGTTCAAGCGGTAAAGCATGGCGCTTCCAATGGGTTCAATTTCCAGTAAATGCATGAACTCATAAAACATATACCTTTAGTGCAATGTATATTGCTTTTGAAAAAAGCATTTGCCAAATGCATAAGCATTTTTGTGGTGTATGCTACACTAATGCAAGAAAATTGTGTTTTGAGACACGATCATGATATTTAAACTAATCTTTAAATTATGTAGCCTTATAACGGACCTCGTTTTGCCTGTTTCTAAGGCAGCATCCTTCACAGAAACGCCAATTGTAAATATATTTAAAAATATATAATTATATATAAAACACATGCTCAAACTGATTTTATTTTAGCTAGTTGCTAGTTTACTAAAATAACTAAAACTAGGTAAAGTAAAATTAATAAATAAATAATTAAAACTATCACATTTTTGCATAGAAAAGCTTTACATTTCTGGTTTTAAACCTTTCTGGAATATTCCTTCAAATAAAGTAAAGTAAATATACAATGAAATAAAATAGAATAAAGTCATTGAATAAAATACAATGAATTAAAATAAAAACAACATAAAATAACAAAATAAAAAATAAAATAGAATATAAAATAAAATAAAGTAATATAATAAAATACAATTAATTAAAATAAAAACAAATTAAATAAAATAATGCATTAAAATAAAATAAGAAAATAAAATTAAATGAAATGATAAAATAAAATAAAAAATATACAATTAAATAAAAAAGACTAATATAATAACACAAAATAAAATAAATATACAATAAAATAAAATAAAATAGTCAAAATAAAATAAATATACAATAAAATAAAATAGAATACAGTAAAAGTCAAATAAAATAATTTAAAAAATTAACAAAATAACAACATAAAAATAAAATGTAATATAAAATATAAAATAAAATAAAACAAATTAAAATGAAAAACAACAAAATAAACTAAACTAAACTAAAATAAAATAAAATAAAATAATGCAATAAAATAAAATAAGAAAATGAAATTAAATTAAATAATAAAATAAAAAATATACAATTAAATAAAACAGAATAAAGCAATAAAATAAAATAACAAAGTAAAATATAATAAAAAATAAAATAATATAATATGAAATAAAACACAATAAAGTAATAAAATAAAACAAATTAAAATAAAAAAATAACATAAAATAACAAAATACAAAAATAAAATAAAATAAAAAAGTAAAATAAAATAAAGCAATTTTATTTCTGCTGCTTACCAAGGCAACATTTGTAATTTTTGTTTAGCTTAATTAGTAGTAGTAGTTTTTTTTTTTGTTAAATGTGAAAAAAAATAGTCTAAATTAATAATAAGGCTAAATTAAAGTGAAAACAATAGAATATTTTATTCAAAAAGCTAACAAAAACTATAACAGTATATCAATAATAGTAGAGTAACACTGACCGGAATCTCTTGTGCGCTTCACATATATTTAATGTTGAATTTCTGCCTGTCTTACAGATCAGTCAATTATGACTTATGTCATTTATAACTTCCTTAGAAACAAAGCTGCCTCTGTAGACAGCAGAGCTAATGTTGACGGCACACAAAGTCCTCATCCGGAATTCACGGAACATTCTCTGCTATCAGTTTGCGTGCGTGACATTAGCAGATTTCTGTGATCTACCGCTTCAAATGCATCATCAAACCGTCAATGGGCCGCTCATTGAGCGGGTCATTTCCTCTGGACAAAGGTCTGCTGTAGCCCGGAGGAGTATAAATAGAGATGTGATGCTAATGGCTCCTGGATGAGTCACTGCTCTCAGGTTAAGATGATTAGCTGAACACTAATCCTGTTAGCGCTCTCGTCTTGACTGCACGAGCTGTGGGAAGCTCCCTAGGAAGCCTGGATGCAGACGAGGGAGCGTGGCGTCTATTTGCAGCCTGCATTAAACAGCTGTGATGACTCCACACTGTCAGTCATGTGTTTATCAGCGTTAATGGATCTGGAGGATCATCTTTAGTGTGTTTTGTTACACAAAACTAATGAATTTCCAGCGGCCAGTTTCAAGACCCAGTGGTTTGCAATAATTTGCGTTTGTGTTTTAATGAGACCTACTGACCCTATCATGGATTATTTGTGATGTAACAACCTTTGACCCCATTCACAATTATAGATGCATGTCAGCTATGCATTGAAATTGGGTTAATCTATCTAACACAGTTAACAAACACCTCACTTTATGTGTTTGACCAATTTATCACTTGGAAAGTGACAGATGTAGGTTATTGGTTCAACCAGGTGAATATTTTCCAGCACATGCGGTGGCCTAGATTTACATCGTGAAGTAAAAACAAGTTTTCTGCGTAAGGGTGAAATAGGAAAGCAGCACAGTTTTTGCATTAGATGAAACCTGGGATTAAATTCTTGTCGTTTGTGTGGATGTTAGTGTCTTTTAGCGGAACAAATACAAAAAATTACATTTTTCAGGCCCACAAAATACTTTCCCATGATTATACAAATAATTGTTGTTATTGTTAACTAAAACTAAACTTAAATGATTAAAAATAATTTAAAAAAGGCTGAAATAAAATATTAGATACTAAAAAAGCGAAAATTAGAAATGTTAAAACTGAAAATAAGTGGACAGAAATAAAGATAAATATAAATACTAAAATAGTGTAAATATAAAAAATATAATATAAATAAATAAAAACTAATTCATTTTTTTAAAAAGTAAAAGTAAAAATCAAACAGATTTTTTTTTTTTTTGCCTGAAATATAATGAGCTAATTTTACTTGGGGTTTTATTCGTTTACCTGCTTTTTTTAAACAAAATAATGCAATAAAACCATTCTGGAACCTTTCTTTTTTTATTAATTAAATATGATAAAATCTTTTTTCTTTTGTTTCGTTTTTCAGAAGATTTTCATTTTTCAAACCTTGTCAACTAACTGAAAATGAGGTGAACTTAAAGTACTAAAATTACTAAAACTGAAATGCAAAAAAATAAATTTAGTATTAAAGTATTAATCTAATAAAATCACACAAGCACATAAAAACTAAAAACTGAAAATAAAAGATCCAAAATATGAATAAATACTGTAACTGTATATAAATACAAAAATAACACCAAGAAAAAAAATACTTTGAGATGTATTTGTTTGCTTGTTTTTTTTCTAATTAAATACTTTAAAATCTTATTTTTTAATTTTTTTCCGTATTTTCCTTATATTTTTGATTATATAAATCAGTGTTATTGTTAACTAAAACCAAAATTAAATGGTTAAAAATAGTTTGAAAAAAGCTGAAATAAAATGTAAATATTAGATAAAAACGTAAAAAACGAAACTTAAAAATGTTGAAAAATAAATATAAATACTAAAACAAAAACTAACCTAAAAAAAACGACATAAGTACATAAATAAATATAAAAACACTAAATAAAAACATTTTTTCATTTTTTTGGAAACTAACCTTGAAAACTAACTAAAAATAAGTTGAACTTAAAGTACTAAAATTACTACTAACTGAAATGGAAAAAATAAAAGTAGATACGTAATATGACAGTACAAATAAAAAACAAATAAAATAATCAAAATATTAATAAATACTGTAATTATATATAATACAAAAATAACACCAAGAAAAAAAAACTTTGCAATATATTTGTGTATAATTTTTCAAACCTTGGCAACTAACTGAAATGAAATAAGTTGAACTTAAAGTAAAATTACAAAAATTGAAACAAAAAATAAAAATAAAACTATGTGACATAAAATTAAAACTTAAGCTATTCAAAATATTATTGCACTGTATTAATAAAAACACTGTAATTCCATATAAATACTACTAATACTGATGTACTTGTATTTGTTTTGTTATAATGTTCATATTTTAGAAGTAGAAATTTAACTGAATTGGATTTTATGCTATCCCATTTGAGAATGCTTAAATATTGACACGATATTCCTCCGTGCAGTTATGACGGCATCCCGTTCCTGATGCATGACAGCACTTTGAGGAGGACGACCAACGTTCACGAGGTGTTTCCCAACCGGACGGACACACTGGCAGCCATGTTTACCTGGGCAGAGCTGGAGATGCTCAGCGCTGGATCCTGGTTTCTTCAGGTAATGATCCAGAACCTCAGGTTGCATGAAAAAAGTAATGGCTGTGTGCATAATGCAATACTGTCATCCAGATACCTTCTTGGCTGTTTTGCATGTTTAATGCATATATACGTTTTTTAATATAAACAATATAAAATAATAATATAATGAATGTAAAAAATGATATAACATTTTAACCTTTGGTAATATATTCAGTCAAAAATAATAATAAAAAAAACAGATTATTATAATATGCTATGAAGTTATTTTTTCAGCATTTTTCAGTCACATATTGTTCTCTCAGTGTGATTATACATAATAGAATCCATTTGTCAGAGAACAAACAAAATGGATTTGTATTTTTAGAGAAATTTGTTGTGGTCAAAGCAGATTAGAAACAAACGGAACATCACGTTTTCTAAAAACCCATTGTTCTGTAATTAAAAATGATATTGCAGTGCACATCCGTATATTCGTTTGTTTCTTGGCCTCTTAATTAACCCCAGAATCCCCCTGAAATCCCAGTGTGGAATCAATTGGGATTAAAGGATTGTGCTGGCATTAGGCTCAGCCGGAGGAAGCATGCGTCACTGTACACACACACTGTACGACTGCCGCCGCCGCTCAACCTCTCCCAGTTGAAAGTTCAACAAACGAAGCTATTCAGAGCTTTGATGAAGTTAAAGGCTTGTGGATTGGAGTTGAAAGGTGCGCTGTGTACCATCTTTGAGCTCTGAAAATAGATGGCATGCCTTATTATAGGGGTACTTTTTTGGCAGCTGAAAACCTTTGACGTAAAATATTAACTTGAAGTGTCCCTTGACATTTATTTGTTTCGTTCACTTGTTTGTAACTATAATTATTAAAACTGACATAATACTACTATAAATTACAACAGTACTGTAATGTAGTACCTAACATTTTGTATTATTATTATTATTATTATTTACTATAATTAGAAAAATAAATAAATAAATATATTCTAGTTGTAAACTATACTTTTAAATATTTATTATTATTATTATTATTAGAAATATAATTAAAAAATAAAGACATATATTTCTGCTGGAAATTACAGTTGTACTCTTTATTTTTGTTATTATTATATAATATAATTAAAATGAATGAAGACATATTACTGTTGTAAACTATAATTGTACTGAAATATGTATTATTTTATATTATTATTTGTTATTTTATGTATAAAGGTTTGTTATTTTACATTTATTATTAGTTATTAGGGCTAAAATTAGAAAAATAAAGAAATGTAAACTATAATTGCATTTTAAAACATTTACTATTATTATTTATTGCTTTAGCTATAATAAGAAAAAATAATATATTTCATTTGTAATCTATACTACTTTTATTACTATTATTATTATTATTATTATTATTAAATATAATTACAAAAATTAAGACACATATTACTGCTGAAAAATTACAGTTGTACTGTTTATTATTTCATTTTATTATTTTAAATATAATTAAAATGAAGACATTTATACTGTTGCAAACTATAATTGCAGTTGTGTAATATTTATTATTATTATGTATTATTATTTTATATAAATAGTTGATTATATTTTAATTTTATATTTATTGTTATTATTATTATTATTATTAATATTATGGCTGTAATAAAAGAATTTTTTTAAACTGCGTACTTTATTATTATTATTTTTATTATTTGTTTTATATAAATTGCTGTTTATATTTTTTATATTTTAATAATTTTAATAATTTATGGCTATAATTAAAAAAATAAAGAAATGTTGTGAACTATAAGTGTACTTTAAAATATTTATTATTATATTATTATTATTATTAATATTATAACTATAATTATAAAATTAACCAATCAAATCCTTGTTTTTCTTGCTCATAGAGGGATCCTTTCGGCACGGCCTCTTCTCTTGATGAAGACGAGAAGGTTCAGATCCAGAACCAGACAATTCCCACCCTCAAGGAGTTCCTGAATCTGGCCGCCCAGCACGAGAAGATGGTGATCTTTGACCTCAGACGTCCACCGCGAGAACATCCGTACAGAGACACGTGGATATCACGCACCCTGGAGGTCATACACAACGAGTCCTCCATCAACTCCAGCCAGGTAGTTCAGCAACACCAGCTGGATGCTGGCGGATTCCTCTAGCCATAAGAACAATAATAAAGTCATGTAACTTCATGGCATTTTGCATTTCCAAATTTAAACTGTTCTAAGAAAAGGATCTGAAACAGTGATTGTTGATGTTTTATACGCCGTTTTGGCCTGTTTTGTCGCAGGTGTTGTGGCTGCCGGCCGATCAGAGGAGTCTGGTGCAGGAGATGGACCCGAAGCTACAGCAGACGTCTGGAGATCACGCCTCCATAGAGGAGCTGCAGGACAAACACATCGTCCGACTCAACCTCCATTACAGCTACATGTCACAGGAGCAGATCAGGTACATCAGAGAGAGCTGCTGGACCACACTGTGATCGAACTACTGTACACTGTGCTTGATGAGGATAATAATAGTAATAATATGAATAATAATAATAATAATAAATTAATTAATTAATTAATGTAAATAATTATATAATAATTCTATTAATAATAAATATAATAATAATAATAATAATATTTTATTATACTATTTTATTTATCAAATAAGCATAATGAATGAATTAATTAATGGATAGATTTATTATTTATGATATATTAATCCATTCTAAATATAAATAGTTGTATTTATTAATAATAAATAAGCATAATATTTATAATACTTTTATATGATATAGTAATTTCTTATAAAATAAATATAATTTTTATATAATATGTATTTTTATATAATGTTTAATAAATATATGATTTTATTTACTATAATTAATAATAACAACAATAATAGTAATACATAAATGCATTTATTATTAATGATATAGTAATCCAGTATAATAAATAAAGCATCTTATAATAATATTTATATTAACCTATATAAATCTAAATATTTATATTAGTAATAAGCATTCTGTAATAATGATATTACCTACAGTAGTAATAATTTATATTATATAATAATAAATTAATCTATTATAAATATAATGACTGTTTATATTTATAAATGAAACAAAAGCATAAAAATTATATTTGTTTTTATATAATTATTGACTTGTTTTATTATTCATATTATCTATGAATATAATATAAATGTTGTATATAACGTCTCACTTGAATGTGTGTCTGATTTCAGAAAGTACGCCTCCGTGAACATCAGCACTAACCTGTATGTGATCAGTCAGCCGTGGTTATATTCTCTGGCGTGGTGCGCAGGAGTTCATTCGGTCACTACGAACGCCCTACACGTCCTCAAGAAACTACAGCGCCCCCTGTTCCTCATGGTGAGTCCACATCACAACTATCACACTCTGTCACTGACTCGTGTCACGTCTGCAGAAACTCAATAAAGTCTCTGGTTTCCTCACACAGACTCCAGATGAATACAGTCTGATGTGGATCCTTACAGACATCATCTCTGCTTTCATCATCACAGCTATTTTCATCTTCCACTGGTGAGTTCTGCTAACTAACCAGATACTAACCTGCACCTACAGCACCACCTTCCCACACTAGTTTAGTTTTTAAACCTGAATAAAACGCATGCATTACATGTTTAAGCATTTGTTGCATTTTGCGTAAAATCTATTTAAATAGCATGCAAGATTAGAATTGCATGATGTCCCAAATCATAGTTAATTAAAAGCATGTAATAATATGATAAATGGAGCGTGCGATGTTTGTCCCGTAGGTGGCGTGAGCGAGGTTTGCCGTTCTGGTCGGGCAGTAGACAGGTGAACGAGAACGGACCGTACAGCAAGTTCAGGACTGGTAAGTTGTTGATGTTTGGCTGTGAATCTCTCATTGCTCATGTCTTTGCATGTGCCGTTCATATCGCTGGCTATTTTCAGGACGGCAGACGGTCACACTACTGCTGCCAAATCTGCAGTTTACAACAGATTACAGTGTGTGAGATACTGTACTCATGATGTAATGCGCTCATCCTCATCCAAACATGAGTTTTACCATCTAATCCAATTATTTGAGCAACAAAAATGAGATGTTTAAACAAAAATGGAATTGAAATATAAAAGAACTATATTTTTTGAGTTTATAATTAGATGCATGCATAAGACAACAAAACATGGTCATATTATTGGCATGCTAAAGTTTAAAATATTATTGCAAATTGCACACTTATATGTGCTGTTTTGTAAAATATAGTACACAATATATATTACGTAACAAACTTTTGCATTCTGAACACAGCCAGTGCGATTTTTGTGTGTGTGTGTGTGTGCGTTACGGTTGATGTACATAGCTATTTTTTAAGAAAAAGTATATTTCTAAAAATTTATTTAATATATACGTGTGCATGTTTTTTTTAGCTAATTGTATCTATGTAGGCATTGTAAAAAATATATTTTAATTATTATACATTGTCTATATACCTACTGTGTGTATATATATATATATATATATATATATATATATATATATGAGAAAAAAATATATATTTAAAATAAATATAAAAAAAATATAAATATATAAAAAATAAATATTTATATATATATAATATTTAAAAAAAGATTTTTATATGTATATATATGTGTATTGTTTTGTTATATAATATATATATATATATATATATATATGTATATGTATGTATATATATGTGTGTATATATATATATATATATATTTTATATTTCCTTGGTTCATGAGTTGATGAAAAACTTAATTACACAATAATTATGAAATCATAAAAAATCACAAATATGTAAAATGACAAATAAATACTTTTAAAATCAAAATAATCAAAATAAACACTTTTTTTTTTTAAGAAAGGATATTTCATGTTTTTTCATTTCATGACATTACCTGCATGTCATGACCAATTTATTTATTTATTTGTATTTATACAGCGCTTTTTAACAAAACAAGTTTTGTCAAAGCAACTTCACAGTGTTAAATATGACAATAGTTTGTCAATAATGCAAAATATTTCAATAACCGTTAAATCATAAACATGTAAATTTGTTAATAAATTATTGAAACAGTTTTAAATTCTCTGGAGTATTTTAAACATATGTAAATATATAAAATATATGGTCAATGGGGTTTGGCTGACTAAAAGATTTGAAAATCCTTCATCTAAATGCCCTGTGCAAAGATCAAGTGTGAAAAATCATATATAAAAAGTGTACAAATTTTAGTAGTAGTCAAATTTTTCATCAACAAATGTTTGTGTCCTGTGATCCCTTGACTTGCTTGTGTCTGTGTGCTGTAGAAGCGTCTGAGGTGCACGGCATCCGCTGGAACCCTCTGTTTTTTGACGGGCTGTCACTGCCCCGGGACCCCGAGTTCCCTCTGCATGTTCCCCCTGTGCATGGCTACCCCGTCCCCATCTGACCCTCCGTCACTCTCATTGCGAGCCGCTCTCACCTCTCTTCCTCTCCTTCACGCTCCGTCCGGCAGAGCTGAGCGACGTCTGGTCCATCTCCAGCATCAGCGTCCGTGGAGAGGCTCAGAGCTCGCCCATCACACCCAACCTGCCCACCATCACAGAGGAGCCGCCCGTCTGAAATGCGCAAAATGGAGATCTGTGAGAGAAGAGTAAAGACTGCGGAGCTGCAGCATCACACGTCCATTCGCATTCAAGCTTCAAACCAATGCAGACATGAAGCTTTAAAGCAACTGTGAAAGATTTAAAGACGGTTTTCATAGGCTAGTCTTGACTAGGGCCAAGCTTGGAGACAAAAGTACGGGACATTGATATTAAATTACCATCCATTATTTGCCAAACAAGTAATATGAAGACATAGGAAATGAATAAATTAGTAAAAGATATATATATAATATTTTTATATATTTAAAATATATATAGAAAAAATTATTTTGGATCTGAGGAAGAGCATATGTCTGTTGAATGGTGAAAAATATCTAAAAATCTATATTTATTTTATTTATAAATATATTATTAAAAATGACAGTAGAAGTAATAAAAAGTAAACAAAGTCAACGAAATAATATTTTATGATTTATATTTAGTGGTTTTTTTTTTTGCAAAATTTTCATTTTTTTTTATATATATATATATATATATATATATATATATCCATATATATATATAATATTAGAATATATAGAAAAATTAATTTTGGATCTGAGGAAGAACATATGTCTGTTGAATGGTCTGTTGAAATCCCTAAAATTAAAAATTACAATTGAAGTAATAAAATGTAAATAAAATTGAAGAAATAAAATATTTTATATTTCATTATTAGCACATCCCCCCGCCACCTACCCCCATATATTATATATATATAATGAAAAATTACAATAGGAGTAATAAAAAGTAAATACAATCTAACAAATTAAAGTATTTAATAATTTGTTATTAGCACATCTTCCCCCAAATTTTCAGTTAATCATCCATATATATATTTTATAATTTATAGATCCAAAATAATTCATATATATATTAATAATTTTGGATCTGAGGAAGAGCGTATGTCTGTTGAATGGTGAAAAATATGTAAACAATTATACATCTAAATTCCTAAAATAAAATTTACAATAGAAATTCACAACAGAATTAATAAAAAGTTAAATCAAAGAAATACAAATATTTTATAATTTAAAATTGGCACATTTTCCCCCAATTTTTCATTAATGTATACATTAAAATATATATGAATTATGTTTAATATAATTATATATATATATATATATTAAATACAGTTTTTACATTTAATGAAATTTTGTAATAAAAAATGTACTCAAAGCATTAAACTGATATCAAATAAAATATTAGGTAACACTTTACTATAAGTTTCCATTTTAATGCATTAAGTAACATTAACAATGAGCAATTGTTATTAATCATCAAAGCTGTTCATTATAAGTTTATGTCAGCACATTAAATGACAGTAATACAGACAACTTTTGATTTGAAAACATTTGGAATCAACATTAAAAATAATAAAATCTTTAGAAGTATTTTTCATTGTTAGTTTAATTAATGTTAATGTAAAGTGTTACCAAATATCATAATAATATGAATATATATTAATAATAATAAATATATCACTTCCTATTCTAGGGTGAAATACTTTTTATACTATGCCAGTACCATGAAATTCATGTACCGTGGTATTTACATGGTACTCAGAGGTAATTCATAGAGAACATGTTATGTTAGTGATATTTTGTTAAAAATATCAAATATATATTTGACCACTTATTTTCTGAATTGGTGGCATAAGATGACTCCATCATCCAGTTTCTGTTGCTTCTGTGAAGTTCGTTGTTATAATTATTAAAGACTGAACTGACCCTGATTACCGCAGTATGACGCATGGGAAATGAACTATGTCATTGCATTTACTCCAGAGTGTTTTGGAAGTATTTAAGATGTCAGCTCCATTGCATGATGTGATCAAATCGACAAACATTTACAATCAGGAAGACGATAACAAGCCAAACTGACAATCTGGATTTTAAAGATTTACATTTGCTAACGTGAACATTTTGGAAATGCAAAAGTGCTCGATTTAATCAAGGTTTCTAATGTGATGAGCTTAAAGGTCTTCATTTGCAAGCGAGCAAACGCTCTTCCTCGTCATTAGCAGCGTTTGCATGTTCAACACTGGTCACGCTCTGGCTTGCATACGTGTTTTTTGTTCCAGTTGGCTGCTGAAACATTCCTGCCTGTATAAAATGCAATGCCTAGCGTGATTTCTATGGCTTAATCTGTCTCGATGTAACTTATGTCTGTAAATATGATTGTAAACTGATCTTAAATGAAGTTTTTTCGTCTTTTTTGTTACTCTATCATCAGCTCTAATAGCCTAAATAAAAATATTTTTAGCAGACTCAATACATGCCTCAATATGAATCGTCACAAAGAATTTAGTGACAGTATCACGTTAGAAAAATTGAAGTGTTAGACATGTTTACTTTTCATTCATGCAATAAAGCTTGCGCTTTTACAGGACAGTTTAATATAAAATTTTATTGTAACTAATACAGTGCTTTCATAAAACAATGACAAAATAACTAGTCAGAAGTTTCTTTGCTTGTAAATGAATTAGCACACAAAACAAGAAACGGATGCGTTCTGTAGTTCAGGTTAGCGTATGATGTTACAGTAAGTCATTCAGATATTTGTGTTGAAGGACATGGTGCAAAAAGGCCATAAATTAAATGAATAAAAAGACACAACTAATAGATCAAACCTACAGCTCCTTCAAGGACCTCTTGAGTTTCTATTTATTATCATCTGGATAAATCACATGGAAACATGCCAAGGTCACATTTTACCCCAAAATTATTTTAAAATGCAATTAAATTTACATGAATGTGAACGCTGTTTTTAAGAGCATTGCATTTTTTGTTTACAAAGTTCTAGTGCATTTGGATGGTTTGATTTTTTTTTAAAGCAGGTTTAAAATGTTGGTTTTCTTTATATCCTCAACACTACAATATGCTTTTATGACTTTTAATGCATACATAAAAGGCAGTGCAACAAAAACTACCATGCATGAACATCACAAAAAGTAGATTATTGACTGGTTTTTATGGTTCAGGTTTTATGCAAATGTTTATGTAGATGCATTTTTAAAAAACATAAGACCATGTATTTTTCTCTTCTTCCGTTCCCCAAAAAATCAGCTGTAGTTAATAGACTCAAGATTCATAGACTTATGGTTATAGTCAAGCAGATCAAGAGATTAACTGATCATGTAACCATTTTAAACGACTAGTTCACCCAAAAAAATGACATATTCTGATGTTTGTATCAGCTGTTTGGAATCTCATTTTGACGGCACCCATTCACTTCCATTGGTGGGCAAGTGATGTAATGCTAAAGTTCTTCAAATCTGTTCTGATAAAGAGTGAACTCATCTACATCTTTTAGCAAAATAATTTCTTGGGTGAACTATCCGTTTAAGATTAGTGTAGTGCATTTACACATTTTATTTTTTTGTAATTTTAAAATGTTGGTTTTCATTTAAATCCTCAACGCTATATTATGTTTTTATGACTTCAGTGTAACTCATACTGTACAGTAAAGGCAGTGCAACAAAAAACACCATTGTGCATGAACACAAAATTAGACTTCTAAAACAAGGTTTCATTTCCTTCTATGCAAAAATAATTATTTTTCTTCAGGGTGAAATATGACCTATACATGTTATTGTTTATACAGATGCATTATTTTTTTTTTTAAGTAAGGCCATGTATTTTTCTCTTCTCCTTCCATTCCCAAAATCAGCTGTATTTAATAGACTCAAGATCCATGGAAATGAGGTTAAATTCTGACGGCACCCATTCACTTCCACTGGTGGGGAATGCTAAAGTTATCCAAATCTGTTCTGATGAAGATCTACATCTTTAGCAAACAAACATCTGAACTTTTTTTTTTTTTTGCAGTTTTAAAATGTTGGTTTGTGTTTAAATCCTCAATACTTCAGAGGGAGTGCTATAAAAACTACCATTATGCAGGAACATGCCAAAAATGAGACTTTTAAAACAAGGTTTTATTTTCTTCTATGGAAAAAAAAATGTCTTTAGGGTGAAATATGACCTGAACATGTTGTTTATATAGGTGCATTATTTTTTTAAATAAGGCCATGTATTTGTCTCTTCCCCTTCCATTCCCAGAAAATTGTGGCTGATCAAGAGATGACTTGATCATGTAACAATTTTAAGACTAGTTCACCCAAAAAAGACATACTGTGATGTTTGGATTCTCATTCTGACGGCACCCATTCACTTCCATTAATGGGCAAGTGATGTAATCCTAAAGTTCTCCAAATCTGTTCTGATGAATAACAAACTCATCTACACCTTCAGCAAATGTAAAATTTTGGGAGAACTATCTCTTTAAGATGCACGTGAAAACAATTACTCCTCTTCCAAAAAAATATTAAGGCCTGCAGTGAAACATTGTAACATTCAAATCACAGAATTCTCAAATGGAACACAAAGTAACATTTGAACGATTACAAAAGTTCTTTTTTGCTGCCATTAAAAACGATCAGTCAAAACCTTCAGAAACTCATGCATTTCGAGTTTACCATATAAATAATCCAAATACTGTTTGTTCAGCGCGGTTATTGTGAGGAATTCAGGATGAGTAGCGAAGCTATTCCAGTTCATATTTGACTCGAAAAACTGGTACCTTAATTGTGCATTAAGACATATAATACATTTTCCGGAGAAAATCATCCAATAAAGACACAAAAATCGGGTTCTTCACATGCGCAGAGGCAGGAGCTTTGCTCAGAGGTAGTCATCCTCACTGGAGGCGGATGAAGAGTCTTCATCGGGATACACGGAGCCCTGGGAGCTGGCAGAGGGGGTGCGGCTCATTCGCCACAGCTGGGAAGCCGCGAAGGCCCGCCCCCAGCTGCACGGCCGACCAATGGGCCGCAGCAGACGCACCAGCTCCGCCGCCTCACGCCAATCAAACGTTCACTTGCTGTGGCCGCGTGAATTGCGCTGCTTGCTCATGGTGGTCAGCATCTGACTGATGTAGGACGTCAACAGGTCATCCATTTTATAGCCCTGTTATAAGGAAATAAGGAAAGTCATTTTTTATTATTAAATCATTTGTGTACAGTAAAGCTGGTGAAAGTGAGTTTCTCTCACCAGTGACGTCTCGCACAGAAGTTTGCTGCCCTGAACCAGGTTTCCGATAGTGATGTGGAAGTACGTGTTCCCGCTGCTCCAGTTGGAAATCTTGGTGAAGGGATACGTGGTTAAAATATCCTGCGGATCGAGAACAGAGGAAACACAAACATGTAAACTGGGAACAATACAGAACGAATTTTCCAGAAATAAAGTAGCACATGGTCAAAATTTTATTGTTGAGAGAAAAACACAAGGAAACACTGAATTAATACATTTAGAACAGGGTTATTATAGCTAACTGAAACTATAACTAAAGCCATAAAAAATGCTTTTAATAAAATAAATGTAACCTGAAATAAAATATTTAAAATAAATAAATAATTAAATAAAATAAACAATAACAACAACAACCAAAAAACTGACAAAAACATGTAACAAAATTACTAAACATTAACGTAAAATGAAAATATATATTTTGTCGTCTTTTTTACTTTCTTCTTCTTTATAGTTTGTGTTTCTTTTTATTTTTAAATGTCTATTCAGTTTTTATTTTTGTTTATTTATTTTTAGTTGTTTTAGTTCATGTTAAACTAAATGAAAACAAGAAAAACAGTTGACGTTTTTTTTTTTTTAAAGGAATATTGCAAGAGGGTTCAAAAGCAGAAATGTAAAGGAATTCAGTGTTATTGATATACTATTATAGTTTCTGTTAATATTTAGAATTTTTATATTTTCTGTTTTCACTTTATTTTTCAAGTTTTAGTAATTTAGTTGTTTTTGTCATTTTTTATCAGTTTTTTATTTTTGAATATGTCTATATAGTTTTTTTTTAATTAAATTTTATTCTTAATTTATTTACTTTCAGTTATTTTAGTACTTTGTTAAAGTAAATGGAATATAGTTTCTATATAATAATATAAAAAATATAAAATAATAATTACTTCGTAGTTACAAAAGCATGTAACAACATGACTAAAAATTAACATAAAATTAATATACATAATATATATATATATAGTATATAAAAATATAATGATAAAGCTAAATATTGAGATATTAATAAATACTATAATATTATATAAATATAACAATGTACTAAAATAACTAAAACTAAAATAAAAAATAAAAAAACAGTACACACATATTTTATATATATCAAAAAATATGAAAATGACAAAAGCAGACAACAAAATTACTAAAACTAAATTTAATATGAAAATGGCAAAAATAAAAACTAATTCAAAATACTTAAAAAATACATTAAATATAATAGTATTTTAGTGTTACTGAAGTAGCACTGATTCAGAAAGAATGAAAAAGATGAAACAAAAATAAAAAGAAATGTATTAGAAACACTGTAAACACGTATTTTTGTTCTCCTCAATGCACAACAAATCATTAAATTTAACAGCATTCAAAACATATCAGCAATTAATAAATAGAAATAGCTTTAAACGAATTATAGTGGTATTCAATATAAACTATTTTTATTATAAACATCAGCCCTAAATAAATGTATTTAAAGTAAATGTGCTATAAAAGTAAATGCGTGTGTTTTGCGTGCTTAACAAAGTCAGTTTCTAAAAAGTTTCAGTACATTTCAGATGATAAAAAATGGAAAATACAGTGGTTGCTTAATGAAACTGGTGTAAAAAGAGCAAGAAAAAGAAATAAAACTCGCCTTGTTTTTGGGGTCGATCAGACTGACTCCATATTTATTAATGGCTATCAACAGGATCTCAGGGAAGTGTGGCTCAGTGGTTTGCTGCAATGAGAAGAACTATTTAAAGAGACTGATCTGTCCATGAAGAGAAAATAATGAAAATAAAAACCCAAATTGCATTTGTGAACAGCAAGTAGAAAAGTGCCAGTTTGCCAAATACAGTTGCACAGCTACAGTACCTTCACTTCAAAAAAGGCCGAACCAAACGTGGGCCATTTGAAAATGACCTTCAGAAACATCAGCTTGGCTTCTTCCCTTGATTTCCCAGCATGTCTGTTGAAGTACGCCACAATCGACTGCAGATCATAAAAATGATGAATACTGTGTCAATACAAGCACAAGGATCAGTATGTGTAGGACACTGAGAACATTGTGAGTGTGACACAAACCCTTTTCCAGTCGTCGGGCGAGAGCTGGCGAATCAGATCCTGAGGAATCATCTCCTTCAGCATCTTGGGAATGCTGGGAAAGTGGGATTTGTCATCCTCGAATTTGACCCGGTAGATCAGAGCGCCGAGCTGGAAAACCTCTTCTCTGGAGCATTTATGATAGCCACGCAGATACTTGGGAAGCTCCTACACACAGATTAGCTGATATGATATGCTATTTTGATAAAGTGCAGGTTTTATCCACGGATCATGCATGGTTTTTTGATTTAGTTTATCGATGTTTACACCGCCTCACCTGATAATAATGGAAGATGGAGTCTGCAAAGGAGTCTTTGCCTGGAACAGTGGTCGTCCACAACTTCTTCATGAAAAACACCTGGTAGGTCAATGAAGGCACTATTCCTGAACATCAGAGGAAGAGCTATTACTTTTTGAAAAATAAAATAAATAAAATAAAATAAAATAAAATAAAATAAAATAAAATAAAATAAAATAAAATAAAATAAAATAAAATACTTTGGAAGTGGATAACGTGATTTACTCTGGGACAGTTTTTATTTTTTTAATTTATTGAAGAAATTAATATAAACTATAGGTGAACATTAGAGATACAGCCTTTACATTTTACCCTTTGTAAAATAAAATAAAATAAAATAAAATATTTTGGAAATGGGTAAAGTGATTTACCCTGGGTCAGTTTTTATTTATTTATTAATTTACTAAAGAAATTAATATTACCTATACCTGAACATCAGAGTTAGAGCTATTACTTTTTACCCTTTGCAAAATAAAATAAAATAAAATAAAATAAATACTTTGGAAGTGGATAAAGTGATTTACTCTGGGTCAGTTTTTATTTATTTATTAATTTATAGATTAAATTACTTTTATTAAGCATGGATGCATGAAATTTGACTAAACGATGTAAAGACATTTATAATGTTACTTAACATTTCTATTTTAAACAAATGCTGTTTTTGTAAAAATAAACTTTCTATTTATAAATATATATATATATATAGCAGCACAACTATTTTCAACACTGATAATAATCAAAAATGTTTAGAACGTTAGAATGTATTCTGAAGGATCATGTGACACTGAAGACTGGAGTAATGATGCTGAAAATTCAGCTTTGATCACAGAAATATATTATATTTTAACAGATATTCACATAGCAAACAGCTATTTTAATTTAAAATAATATATAACATTTTTGCTATTTTTACTGTATTTTTGATCAAATAAATGCAGCCTTGATGAGCAGATAGGACATTTTTCAAAAACATTTAAAAATCCCACCAACCTCTTACCAAATCCTACTGTATCATGGTACTGACATCAAAACACTGAAAAAAATTCCATGGTAATGTTTTGTTAGTGTACAGTATATGTGGGGTAAAATTCACAGTCGTACCGTCTTTAGCGGGTCTCGCTTTCTTGATCCAGTCTGTCAGATGGCGGACAAAGTCGAAGAAGAAATCACCCTCAGGTACACTTATCACCTACAACACAGACAAAAATAATTATATATATATATATATGTGTGTGTCTTGATAGGAATTCAGTACTAATTAAAGCTCCAGGAACATGTGCTAGATTGTCAAAATCCCACTGTTCAAAGATGATGTTCTGCCTTGCTGTGTGATTTTACCTTATCAGAGATCTTGACGAACAGACTGAAGCCGTCGGGCGATTTGAGCAGCAGTCTGCCGGAGATGTTCAGACAGAAGTCTTTGGCTTTCGTGCTGGACTCCACCTCAAATGCCTGAAACACACAACAGGACCCGCAAACATACAAAAGATCACACAGTGTTGTCAAAACACTTCCACATGCATTTAAAGAAATATCCTGGGAGGGTTAAAAATTTAATTAGTGTTATTTTAGCATCACTGACATACTACTATAGTTTCTGTTAATATTTTACATGAGAATTCATTTTTATATATTTATATATTATATATTTATATATTTTTATATATTTTCTTATGTATTTTTTGTTTTCATTGTAATGTCTTTACAGTTTTTCATTTTTATTTATTTTTAGTTTTAAATATTATTATAAATATTATATTTAGTATTTTAGTTCTTCATGTTAAACTCAATGGAAATGAGAAACCAGCTGAAATAAATTTGTTTTTTATTTTATTATTTTACTTTTTATTTTATTTTATTTATTTAAAAGAATATTGTAAATGTAAAGCTTTTATTCAGTGTTATTATTGACATATTACAGTTTCTGCTAATATTTAGAGTTAATTCATGTTAAACTAAATGAAAATGAGAAACCAGCTAAAAATTTTTTTTTTATTTTCTTATTTTATTTTATTTATTTCAAGGAATATTGTAAATGTAAAGCTTTTATTGAGTGTTATTATTGATATATTATAGTACGTTTTTTTTTATTATTTAATTATGTTTATATAATTTTTTAAAATTCATTTTAATTCTTAGTTTGAGTTTATTTACTTTTAGTTATTTCAGCACTTCATGTTAAACTAAACGGAAATGAGAAATGTTGCTGTGGTAGCTAAAAAATAAATAAAATAGCTTTGTTAATTTTCATTTTATTTCATTTTATTTTACTTTATTTTATTTTATTTTCAAAGCATTTTAAAGAATATTTCAGGAGGGTTTAAAAGAAATGTAAAGCTTTCTCACTGTTATTTTAGTATCACTGATATACTATTATAGTTTTTGTTAGTATTTTGAATTAGATTTTATTTTAAGAATTTTCATATATTTATATTTATATTTATTTAATTTAAAGTAATGGAATTTTTTATGGATTCATTTAAACGCTTCTTTTATTTAATTTTACTTTAAGTTCAAGTCAAAATTAAAAATAAAATATTATAAAATAAAATAAAATAAAATAAAATAAAATAAAATAAAATAAAATAAAGGAATGTTGAATCATCACCAGCTAACTGGATAACTCTCACAAAATGTCATGTCGGATATAAATAAAAAAAAATAAAAATAAAAAAATAAAAGGCTCAGGAAAGTTGAATTGCTGATTGGATAACTGTCAAAAGAATGTAATGTTGAAAATAAAATAAAATAATACAATAAAATGAAAATATTTTTTACTTCTTTAGTACTTCATGTTTAATCAGAAATGAGAAATAAAATAAAATTTCAAGTTTTATTGTTATAGCAATAACAGATACTCATAAATGATTTGTTAAAGCTCAGTATATCAGTGTCACCTGTGAAACATATTGGGATCTTTCCAATAAACAAGATCCCCATATGTTTGATGAGTCATAAGCATAAGAGGGTCTGTCTCACCTCATCTGTGTCATCAGGGAAGTAGACTTTGTGAAAGATCTGAGTGGTCTTGTGCTGAATGGCCTCCACCTCCACAAGGTGCGGCGGGTACTTGCGAGAGCCGTTCCTGCACACAAACAAGCACACGGCGTCTGTGATGAGTCATTCATACTGCAACACACTCACAGAGCACTCATATTCACAACATCACCACTGAAGAGTCCTACTGACTGAGAGCTCAGAATAGAGTGACAGATAAAGAACAGAAAAACAGTGTGAAACAGATCAAAAGGACACGACATCAAAACCAAACTGCGTAATTATGAGCATCCAGCAGTTTAGAAAGAGATGAGTCACTTCAGGAGTCCTGGTGCATTCAAGCCCAAAGTTTCTAAGTCAAAATTACAGTATCAGAAGTGTTACTTTGTTGGTGGAACAAAAAATAATGTGCATTTTGCTTTTTTTCATTTACACTGATGCATTTGCTTTTGCAAATGCTTTTAATCAACGCAGCTGGCATTGTATTCAAAATCTACATTTTATCAGTTTCATAAAATCATAAAATAAAATAAAATAAAATAGCTCAGGAAAGTTGAAATGCTGATTGGATAACTGTCAAAGAAATGTCATGTCAAAAATAAAATAAAATAAATAATAAAATATAAAAAAATAAAGCTCAGGAAAAATCGCCAGCTGACTGAATAACTGCCAGAGAAATGTCATGACAGAAATAAAATAAAATAAATAAAATGAAATAAAATAAAATAAAGCTTAGGAATGTTGAACCATCACCAGCTGATTGAATAACAGCCAGAGAAATGTCATGTCAAAATAAAAATAAAATAAATTTAAATAAAACAAAAACGACACTAAACTAAAATAAAACAATAAAATAAAACATAATAAAATGTCAGAAATAAAATAAAATAAAATAAAATAAATTAAAACAAAATAAAACTAAACTAAAATAATAAAATAAAATAAAATAAAATAAAACAAAATAAAATGGATCAGGAAAGTTGAAATGCTGATTGCATAACTGTCAAAGAAATGTTGTGTCAAAAATAAATAAATAAATAAAATAAAAACTAAAACTAAAATAAAATCAAATAAATAAATAAAAAATTCTTGGAAGTGTAGTTTGAATTCCTCATTAGCAACATCTTCTAATCCAGTTCAACTACTGACATGGACTAAAAGCTCCAAATTGCACATAAAATATTTTTGCAAAGACGCTTTTTTGTGGTATATACACTACTTCACATGTAACTTTCTTGGCAATATAAACAGACACAATAATCATATGTGTCTATATTTGCATGTATATGCAGTTGTACGTGTGTTTTCACCGTAAAGCTTTCTGCAGTCTCTGCATGCAGTCAGAAGCCAGCGGATGATGTTTCTTTGACTGTAGAAACCTCTGGACGTGCGGTAAGAGGACGTTACTGGGAGGAAAGAGACCGGCACACAACCACAGCAACTCCCAGCCCTTCTCCTCACTGTACCTGCACAAACACACACACCATTTATTTCACTTTCATTTCAAATCAGCATATTAGAATGATTTCTGATCATGTGACACTGAAGACTGGAGTGATGATGCTGAAAATTCAGCTTTGCATCACAGGAATAAATTACATTTTACAATATATTCAAATAGAAAACAGCTATTTTAAACTGCAATAATATTTCACAATTTGCAAAATCTTGAATGGTAGTGTATATTGTATATTGTATATATATAAAGGAGTGACATACTTGACATGGTTTTCAGTCATTTGTTTGATGATCTGGCAGTAGATCTCGTCTTTGAGAGGCTCTGCCTTCAGCGCGCCCTCGAAGATCTGATCCGTGAGCTCGTTCACAGAACGCGTCCGTTTGGACGGATAATCGCCCATATATTTCATTACAGGTGCAGGAGAGAAGGTCAAGGAACGTCAGAAAGACGATAACACCTATGAGCTTCTGGAGTTTAGGCTAAAACCAAATTAAATCACATTACTCATTAACAAAAGGACATTATTTTAAATGTTTAATGTTTAAAATAAAGCCTATTTTAGGACCAAGGTCATATTTTAGCCTGACAAAAATTAAAAAAAATTACATTTTGCTTAAAAAATGCAGTCTATTTTAGGACACGGGTCATATTTAAGCATAAAATCAAAAATAATAATAATATGAAATTATTTTTGCATAAAAATAAATGTCTATTTCAGACTTGAATCTAAATAAAAAATTAATAAATAATATTTTGCATTAAAAAATAAAGCCTATCTTAGGGCGCAGGTCATATTTAAGCCCAAAATCAAAAGAAACAAAACCTCTGAATTGCTCACTTTGCACTTTCTCACAATCAGTCAAACAGACGCATCCGTCTATGCATCTCCAGACTAAAGGATATCAATGAAAGCCATGCAGGCCTCCTGGGAAAGCTCCTCATGACCCACACACTTTTTTCAGCAGGGCCTGTTTGATGGGTTCTCGTGTGCAGCACCACAGCTTGTCCTTCCCACGATTCTTGGTGATCATCACTCTACTGAGAGTGTGTTTGGGTGGAGGCCTGGATGAGTGGGGTCAGAGGTCAATGAGAGACAAAATGCATATGCATCTGAATGAGTTCATCATGTATATTAAGTGACTGCTTACAACATTTGTTCTTTGTTTTCTTTGTTAATTTGATTCTCTTTTTAATTTTTATTTTTATTTCATTTTTGCAATTTACAAGACTTTTTTCTATAAACCTGAATTTATTTCTTTTTCTTTTTATTTCATTTTTGCAATTTACAAGCTTTTTTTATATAAACCTGAATTTAATTCTTTTTTTATTTTTTATTTATGCAATTTACATACTTTTCTTCCTATAAACCTGAATTTAATTCTTTTTTTCTTTTTCTTTTATTTATTTTATTTATGCAATTTACATGCTTTTTTCCTATAAACCTGAATTTAATTCTCTTTTTACTTTTTATTTTACTTATGCAATTTATATACTTCTTTCTATATAAACCTGAATTTAATTCTTTTTTTTACTTTTTATTTTATTTATTTCATTTTTTGCAATTTACAAGCTTTTTTAATATAAACCTGAATTTAATTATTTTTTTCTTTTTCTTTTATTTATTTTATTTATGCATTTGACATACTTTTTTCCTATAAACCTGAATTTAAGTCTCTTTTTACTTTTTATTTTATTTATTTCACTTTTGCAATTTACAAGTTTTTTTTCTATAAACCTAAATTGATTTCTCTTTTTACTTTTTATTTTATTTACATACTTTTTTTTTCTATAAACCTGAATTTTTTTTTATCTCTTTTTACTTTTTTTAATTTCATTTTTGCAATATACACACTTTTTTTCTCTAAACATGAATTTATTTCTCTTTTTACTTTTTATTTTATTTTACTTAAATACTTTTTTTCTATAAACCTGAATTTAATTCTGTTTTTACTTTTTATTTTACTTATTTTATTTTTGCATTTTACAAGCTTTTTTTCTATAAACCTGAATTGATCTCTTTTTACTTTTTATTTCATTTTATTTATGCAATTTACAAGCTTTTTTCTATAAACCTGAATTGATCTCTTTTCACTTTTTATTTTATTTTATTTATGCAATTTACATACTTTTTTCCTATAAACCTGAATTTAATTATCTTTTCACTTTTTATTTTATTTATTTCACTTTTGCAATTTACAAGCTTTTTTCTATAAACCTGAATTTATTTCTCTTTTTACTTTTTATTTTATTATGCAATTTACATACTTTTTTCTATAAACCTAAATTTAATTCTCTTTTTACTTTTTATTTGATTTATTTGATTTATGCATTTTACATATTTAAATATATATTTAAAACAGCAAAAGATTGTGTAGGGACATGAATGGTGTCCCTATATAACCCTGTCTGGATAAATATGCTTTTTTATTTTATTTTCATTTAATTCACATAATTTACATGCATTTTGTCATTTGAAACAGAGTAGGGACAATGTGGGGCCAGAAGTGATGACTGCTCACCTGAAGTAGTCATAAGAGAATTCCTCCAGCGTGTACGGCTTTATCCTCTCCTCCGTCTCCATTACAGGAACATGGGAAATCCGGATCGACTCCTGCCGTTGGTCTGGTGTCATGGTAACCAGAGCCTGAGCCGCAAAGTCATCGAGAGGGCAAGACAGAGAGAGAAAATGCCAGACAGAGAATGTGAGAGGATTTCATAAAAGACTGCAATAATAAATATGAAACGCCCCCTGCAGCCAAACATAATATTATAATATCAGTACCACGATATCAGACGGAGGTCTAATGACTGTGGGCAGCACATAAACACAGTCGGCAGGGAAATCTCCTCTCTGTTTGGTTCTGTCGTTCATGCCGTGAGCCCAGCCGGACGTCATGACCTGCTCGCCCGTGTCCTGGTCCAGCACAATGAGGTCACCCTTTAGGAAGCTCAGGAATGTTGAATCATCGCCAGCTAATCAGGATAAAGTTACATGAAAGAACAGCTGTAAGTGACGATAATTATCAAAGAAATGTCAGAATCACCCCAAAGTAAAATTAGATATTATAAAACAGAATTAAATTCTGTGTCCAGACAGGGTAATTCATTATTTTATTATAATAGTTATTATTATATTAAAACATTTTATTAATTAAAATAATATTTCGCATATTTTCTTTTTTCTCATTCAAATGTACTTAATTTTCATGAAAAATTATGACACAAATATAAAAATGTTAATGGTCCTTTATTTTCTTTATACAAAATTTTATTTCATATTTTTTCTTTTTTATTTTGGGCTAAAATATGACCTGAACCTTAAATAGGCTTTATTTTATTTATCTTTTGTTTTGTTTTGTTTTGTTTTGAGACTGACATGGGCCTTTAAATAGTCTTTTCTTTATGCAAAATGTAATTTCATATTATTTCCTTTTAATGTTAGGCTGAAATTTGGGCTGACCTGGGCCTTAAAATAGCCTTTATTTTCTTTATTTGCTAAATCTTTATATTTTATTTTATTTTATTTTATTTTATTTTATTTTATTTTATTTTATTTTATTTTATTTTATTTTACTTTACTTTACTTTACTTTACTTTACTTTACTTTACTTTACTTTACTTTACTTTACTTTACCTGGGCCCTAAAATGTTCTAATCTTTATGCACAATATAATTTCAACATTTTTAAAATTATAAAAAATACAATCTAAATAATTTAAACATTTAAAATATAAATTTCTTAAGTTACATTATGCAAAAAATAATGTTATATTATTTTCTTTAGATTTCAGGCTGAAATACAACATGGGCCCTAAAATAGGTTTTATTTTCTTTATGGAAAATATTATTCTTTTTTTTTTTCTTTGATTTTGTGCTGACCGGGGCCTTAAAATAGGCTTTATTGTTTAGGCAAAATTGAATTTAATTTAATTGTTTATTTTTTTATATGACCTTGACTCTAAAATATGCTTAATGATATTTATGCAATATATAATTTCTTAATTTTTTAGATTAAAATATGACATGGGGCCTAACAGAGGTTTCATTTGCTTCATGCAAAACATAATTCCATATTTTCAACTATTGATTTTAGACTGAAAATAGCCCAGGCCTTAAAATAGGCTTTTTTAATGCAAAACATAATTTTTTTTTATTTGATTTTAGGCTGAAATATAATCCGCCCATGCATTTGTTAGATTTACCCATTTAAGTGAAAGCAAAAGTGCGAAGGTCCATCGATATAATGTGTTTGTGCCCTTTTCTCTAACCTGGACTGGGGTTGTCCTGTAAGGCCACAACAAACTTGGATCTCTTCCTGAGCCCCTCCAGGAAGGTGACCACCAGGTCCCGTATGTCCTCTGCGTTATTGGAGGTGAACGTGTACTCGTCTCCTTTGATGGTGGCCAAAGTGAAGCTCTGGGCCTGAAGCTTCCCTCCTCTGACAAACACAGAGGCTTTTAGCTTCAAATCATATCAAACCTCCAAATGAATCTCAGTGAAAAGCCGCACCTGCTGCTGGAGACAGCAGTGATCTCTGGGAAAGAAAGCTCCAGAAGAACCTGCTCTTGCTCATCCACGAAGTAAACGCCTGTCCAGTTTACAGCCACGATCACATCATTCTTAGGCAGACTAGGACCTTCGGAAACACAATATATCATCATAATTGCCCATCTATAAACATACAGCACACAAACCTTGTGCAAAATGAATGTGACATGAACTGACAAGAAATACCTGAAAATTTAAAGGCTTCGTAGAATCTTGAGAATAACAAAGGCCACTTATAACGAGCAAAATCCACAACTTCCTCCTTCACTTTCTGAGGGTCGACCCTCTTCTGGGTGTAGATGCCCTACAAACACAACACAGTGGGTTACTAAGAGCTTATTACAGTTCAAATCTATAATTATGATAGAGTTCAGAATGGCATACTACCTAGTATTTTTGACAAAAAGTAGTCTGTACTGTGATTCAGTATTACAGTACACTGAGATACTATATCCCACAACGCAAATGTGCTGGAATTGACTTTATTTTTCTAGTGTGACGAGGGAACCAACAGTAATATCAGCTGTGTTTTCTAACATTTATTTCTTCACTTTTTATTTGACTAAAGTGGCAAAAATTAAGACATTTTTATATGTAACTGGATTTAAAACACTAAATTTATGAACTGATAACTGGTTGAATTTCCCAAAAACATGGTTAGGACATATTTTATCCCCAAAATCAAAACAAGAAATAAGAAGAAGCATATTTTAGGATTTTTTGTTCTCATTTAAAATGTTTAAATTTTTAATTGCCTTAAAAAATAATGACAAAAATATAAAACAATCTTAACGGTTCTAAAATAGACTTAATCTTTAATGCAAAATATAATTCAAGATTTTTTGCTTTTCTTAATTTGTTTTTTATATCTTTCTTTCTTTTGCAAAATGAAATCACTTCATTCTCATTTTCTTTATTAAAAAAAAATTAAAATAAAAAAAATAATAAAAATTGTAAAATTGTTAAAACGTATTTATTGCACTGAAATATCACCTGGGCCCTAAAATAGGTTCTATTTTCTTTATGCAAGATGTAAGTTCATATTGTTCTTTTTTTTTTTTTAATTTTAGCATTTATTTCATTCATTTTTTTCCATGTGACATTTTCAGGACAGTTTATTTCATTCTCATTTAAGTAAAAAACAATAAAAAAAAATTTCTTTTAATTTTGGGATGAAATTTGATCCTGACATGTTTTCTTGACAAATTTTATGAGATTTTCTTGACTGGACACCACTTTCTAAATGCAATTAGTGAGGTCACGTGACAGCAATAAATAGGTTGTATTTATGAATAATAAAACATTTTTTTTCTTTGATTTTGAGCTGACTTGGGCATTAAAATAGCCCTTATTTTGCAAAATCTAATTTTGTTATTTATTTATTTATTTATTTATTTATTTATTTATTTATTTATTTATTTATTTATTTATTTATTTATTTATTTATTTATTTATTTATTTATTTATTCAGTTATTTATTTTTTTTATTATGCTTAATGTTCTTTATGTAAAATACAATTTCTAAATTTTTTAGGTTGAAATCTGACCTGTGCACTAAAATAGGTTTTATTTACTTTATGTAAAAAAAAATTATATATTATTTTCTTTAGATTTTAGGCTGAAGTACAAAATGGGCCCTAAAATAGGTTTTATTTATTTATTTTTTCTTTGATTTTGGGATAACGTGTGCCTTAAAATATGCTTTAGGTTTTATGCAAAATCTTAATTTAATTTATTCATTTTTTTTTTATATATATTTTTTTATTTGGGCTAAAATATGACCTTGGCTCTGACATATGCTTAATTATCTTGCAAAATGAAATCACTTCATTCTCATTTTCTTTATTATTTTCTTTACGCAAGTAATTTCAATTTTAGGATTTTTGTTATAAAACCTATTAAATTATTTTCCATGTGACATTTTCAAGACAGTTTATTTCCTTCTCATTTTGCTCATTTAAATAAATAACAATAACATTTCTTTTTTTCTTTTAATTTTGGGATGAAATTTGATCCTGACATGTTTTCTTGACAAGTTTTATGAGATTTTCTTGACTGGAAGCCACTTTCTGAATGCAGTTAATGAGGTTAGATGACAACAATATAGCACACTACTCTTTAAAACCATTATCATTTCATACTGCATACTATTTTTAAAAAAAGCAAGCAGTATGCATATGCAGTACACTACACTGTAAAAAATAAAAAACACAATTTGTTGAGTCAGCTTAAAATAATTTGTTACCCTGCTGCCTTAAAATTTGAAGTTCAGTCAACTAAAATAAGTTTATTCAACTTGAAATGTTAAGTTGTACTAAGTAACAACTTAGATATTTGTGTTTGCTAAACTTAACAGATGGGTAAGTAACCCAGCTGCCTTCAAATTTTAATTTGATTCAACTCAAATATCTAAGTTGTCACTTAGTATAATTTAACATTTCAAGTAAACTTTTTTTGAGTTGACTGAACTTAAGATTTTAAGGCAGCCAGGTTACAAATTATTTTAAGTTGACTCAACAAATTGTTTTTTACAGTGTAGTCTTCAAAAACCATTATATGAGTGTTGCAGTTAACTCAAGTTTTGCACCTTTTTATGCGCAGCCATGATGAACTGAGCCCATCTCTCCACGGTTTTGGCCGAGCTGATCTCTCTGTCGGGGATGTAGGATGGAATAAGACTCAACAGGCGCTCCACAAGGATCTCAGAGCCGTAGTCCACATAATACTGCTGCGACGCCAGCTCCGCCAGATCCTCCTTCTCCCGAAAAAGACCAAACAGATTGGAAATAGTGCAAGAAAAGCATGCAAGACAATCAAAAGAGAAAGAAAGACAGACAAATAGCAAAAGAGAATATTCCCTTGTTTGAAATACAGTGGGCGAATGCAAACTCAGTTTCGTTTTCTGTGTCTGAGGTTCGTACCCGATCACAGCGGTACTCGCCGAACTTGACGCCGCGCACGATCTGCTGGTAGATGAGGTTGGTGGCGACGGCGTCCTCCGCCGGGTCGTGCCACGGAGTGAATATCTCCTTCCTGAAGAACAGCCTCCAGGGGGCGTTACGTTCCTGCGCGCCCTGCTCTTTAGCGTACTGCTCGCACTGAGACACGGCGTCCATAACGTGATCGTTACCGCTGCCCAGAGACGAAACCTGACAAACAGTGTCATTGTAAAACAATAGTCAGAAAAACAGTTTTTAGTGTGCATATTTATTATGTATAAACAACAAGAAAAATATGTTTATATATGAAATATATTTAGATTTAAATTATATGAATACAAATATATACATGTAAATATTTTCAAAATATATACTGTATGTGTGTGTCTTTATATATACACAATAAATATATACACACACATATATATATTATATAAACAAAAACTTTATTTTGGATGCGATTAATCAAGATTAATCATTACCCAGCGCTAGTGGAGCTCAAAATAATTGTCTTCAAAAATAATGACAAAAATATAGAAAATTTTAAAAATACTTTTTACAAAGAATTTTTTTTTGGTCCTAAAATAATTTTCAATGCAACATATAATTTCATATTTTTCTTTTGATTTGGGCTGATGTATGGTTTATTTTCTTTATGCAAAATGAAATGATATACATACAGTATTTTTTCTGTTGAATTTTTAAACCTATCTTTTCCTCGTGATATTTTCATGGCAATTAATTTCATTCTCACTTTCTTTATTTACTTAAAAAAAAGACTAAAATGTATTTTTTTAATAAAAAAAAATAAAATAAAAATAATGAAAATTTTTTTGAAAATTTCAATGGTCCTAAAATAGGATTAATTTTTAATGCAGAATGTAATTTTATATTTTTCTTTTGATATTGGACTGTAATATGACTTTATTTTCTTCATACAAAATGTAATTTTATTTTTTTTTCTGTTGAATTTTAAATCTATTTAAATTTTAATTTAAATTTAAATTTAAATTTTAAATCTATTTTTTCATTTTAATTTTGCACCGAAATATTATATTTTATTTTTTTTCTGCTGAACTTTAAATTTTAAATTATTTAGAATGTCTGTTTTAAAACCTATTTTAGAATTTTCCATGTGATATTTTCATGGCAATTAATTTCATTCTCATTTTCTTTATTTACTTAAAAAAACACTAAAATGTATATTTTTTATTTTAATTTCATCAGGCTTTTACATCAGGCTTTTACAGCTCATATATAGTATGACATAGTGAGAATATGGAGCTCAAATTAATTTTCTTGGAAAATAATGACAACAATTTAGGAAATCTTAATGGTCCTAAAAAAGGCTTGATTTTTAATGCAAAATATAATTTCATATTTTTTTCTTTTGATTTTGGGCTGTAATATGGCCCAAAATGAACTTTTCTCCATGCAAAATGTAATGAATGTTAAATTTTAAATCTATTTTAGGATTCTTTTATGGGACATTTTCATGACAGTAAAATTCATTCTCATTTTCTTTATTAAAAAAAAAAAAAAAAAAAAAATTAATTTAATTTTGCACTGAAATATGACATTTACTTAATGCAAAATGTAATCTCACATTTTTTTCTGTTGAATTTTTGAATTTCCTATTTTAGAATTTTTCTGTGACATTTTCATGACAATTCATTTTACTCTCATTTTCTTAATGTAAATGAAAAAAAAACATCAGTCAACTGACAGAAGGCAGGTAGCAGATTGTGTACAACAGGTTTTTCAGTCAATTTAAATCATGTTGATCATTTAGAGGCCTTTGAAATTTGTGTATCAATTATGATTAGTCAAATATACACAATAATTAAGCCAAAAAGACCTCTTGGTTGTGAGTTTGTGTACCTTATCAAACAAAGCGATGTACAAGGAGAAGCCGAATCGATCCTGAAGGCTGATTTTGTCTGACAGCGCATTGCAGAGCTCCATGGCTGTGGTCGCTGAGTCCGTCAACAGGGTTTTTGTGGTTCCGTCCATAAACGTCACCGGCAGCATAATCGGCTTTTTTGATTTCGTGGCCTTAGATGAAATTGTACAAAAGATCCTAGAGTCACTGTCTAGTTTTGTTGCATGAAAAAGAATTATACTGGTTGTTAATAGGGCTTTTACAATCAGTAAAATCAGTCATTGATACCTGAAGCTCTAGCCAGGATGGCGGTTGTGTTCTTGTTCCGTTCACAAATGTTCTCCTCAGTCTTTCCTCACAGTAGGGAGCGTAACCCGGAGGACCTTCACTGATGAAGTTCCTCAAATACTACAGGAAGAAGATGGACATATTAAGCTTGCAATAATGGCAACATAACCAAAAATGGTCAAAATTAACTCACAGAGACCCACTGGCGCAAAAGCAATTAAATAATTTAAAGCAATTTATAATACTTATTTTAAATAAATATAATTGAATAAATAGTAAATTAAATTAAATTATAAATTACGTGTTGAACTGAATATTACATTTAAAAATATTTTTATTTAAAAAATGTAAAATTAAATTTAGAAAATCATTTAAAACTTAAAAAATATTTTATTTTATTTTTTTTACTTTTAGTTTTAAATGAAAAAATTAAATTAAATTAAATTAAATACATGATCTCTGGCTGTCTGTAATTATATATAAATGTAAATTTAAATAAAATTTAAAACATTTAAATTTTAAAAATGCATTTCAATAATTTATTAAATAATTATTTATATAAAATATAAGTTATATATAATGCAAAAAAAAAACATACTTTTTTTTATTTAAAAAATGCATTTGAATATTTTAATTATTTATCTAATTAAAATTATAGAAAACAGATAACATTCCAAAACAACAACAACAAAAAAAAAACATAAACATCACATAAACATACAAAAATGCCACAGTGGACCTATTCTCCTAGCATCCTGGGAAGGTTCCTAAGAAAGTCAAAGCACATATAACTCATGTATAATTCATTTTAGAAGCAGTAAAATTTTATAACCTTGAAAACGCATCAAGCAATTTGCTCAGGGGAAGAACGAAAAGAAAATACATCTTCAATATCAATATTTCAGTCTCTGAAGGTTCAATAAATATGTCTGGATTTTAGGAAGTACTTGAATACCAAGCAGACATGATTAAATTATTTGTGTGTGGTTAAAATATTACAGATGCACCAATCACAGGAGAGAAGAAGATTTAGAGAAACTTACAGATCCAAAACATTAAAAGAACAAATGAAAAGAGATTTTATATATATATAGAATTTCTCACCTTCACAAACTTCTCAGAAGGAGCGAAGCAGCCGACACACAGGGACATGAGGATCCAGCCGCGGGCGTGACTGCTTTTAGAGGGATTCTGGGTCAGCTGCTTACAGATCTGACAGTAGATCTCATCTCTGTGACAAACAGCAGGAAGAGGAATGCTCAGGGCTGTTTGGGAGTGATTCATCTGTTTTTTTGTCTCAAATATA